>NW_027613832.1:0-33123 GCF_965212315.1 Lampetra planeri
GAAGCTTCCACGTGTGCCTTCACATTTGGATCGTTCTGTTCACGTGAAGCATCAGGTCAGTTTATTATCAGCTGGAAGTTCAGCTGCTGCTTGTCGTCTCTCCTCAGTGATGACTGAGTTTTTATGTGTTGACTTGTCTTCCTGAGTCGTTCTGTGAGTGCCCGGTGTGGATCTACATGTCAGAATCCAAAAAATAGAGTAAGCTTTGACCACATTCCTCCACCAAAATTACAAATATAGTCACAGGTACTTGTCACAGAAAAGTCCACTCATTCAGTCTTGACGACTGATGTGAATTTCTCATTTTTCATTTCTAGCTTTCTCTCCAGTAATGAATTCAAAATTAAACCGAGCAGAAACCGCAGCAGAACCATTTTTTATGATTTTGTCTGATGACGATGAGTTTATGAAGTCAGCAGTGCAGTATGTTTTGGAGGTTTGGATTTGATCTTCAGTCCTTTTTTTTTTTTTTTACATTGTGTGGCAACACAGGAGAACCAATTACATAAATCGAAACCAATTTGAATTTGTATGTATTAAACTAGAGTAGCAGAGAAGAGCAACCACACCTAGATGGCTGAAACAATCTGATAACAGCAAAAGGCCAGTACGGTGTTAATGTGAATACTATTCACATTTCACATCTGGGAAATATGACAGTATTGGTGCATGTTTCTTCCACTATTTCTTCTGTTCAAGCTGATAATAACCGTATGCTGAAGCCAAACGTCACGTCTCACCTGCAGAGACTTGGTTCAAAATATATACTTGTCCCTCAAGGCGATTATTATTTGGTGAAAACCTGTATATTAGTTACCTCACAAAAAAAAAACAATCTTGACGAGATTTTAAAAAATCATTATATCTTCATATCATCATATCTCATTTAATTAATCGCTGGTTGTTTCATGTCACAAATTTCACCTGGATCCCAACAAAATGCGTACAGGAATGGTTTGAATGTCCTCTGCTCCCTCTGTCATTTATTCCTCCTCGGCATCCTTCGTTTGTCCTCATAATTTATGCAGGGATGTGGTCACCATCATGGGCGGCCAGTTTCAGGGACATCAGCTAATGGTCGCTGACTCAGCAACAAACGGAGCCCCCGCTGTATAAAACGAGCAGAATGTTCTTCCACGAGCCTGTTTGGAGATGGCGCAGCTTACGAGTAAAAATACAAACTACTGACACAGAAAATAGGGGGAAAAAAATGGGGAATGAAGATGTGCTCTGTTTTCAAATGGTGTCCTGCGGTGAGGAGTGTGTCTCTGTGACCCCCTCAGTCACAGTAGATGTTGATTGTAATTACTTTTGCAAAACAAAAACGCGTTGAATCAAATCCAATCAGTTACTCTCGTCGTTTATTTAACCAAGGAAAACTCATTAAAAGTAATTTTGCTGTTAAGAGCGAGTTGCGTAACTGTGGCCCAAATTGGTCATTTTCAGTATTACCCAGGGAAATCCGCTCGGCATGATTTCTTTTCCGTTTAGTGAAGCTCTCAGAATACTTTTAGGCTCCGGGTTTGTGAAAGGCATGTGAGTGAGGAAGCACTTTAGAATTCCCCAGACTGTGGTTCTATTAACCATTTCATCCATCCTTCATTCAGTTCTCTGGACGGATGTTCAACAGTTACATCATTAATTTTTTGAGAACTATAGACGACACACTTGAATCTAATAAGAGTCCAGCCTTGTTCATCTTCAGCATAATAATAAAAGAGGTAGAATAACTGTCTTGGCCACCTGTTGAACATTTAGAGCCTCATTTCATCAGCACATGAAAGACAGAACAAGAGAACAGGACGGCAGCCTGTCATCACCTTCTCTGTCTGTGTGTGTTTTTCCATGTATCTTAATTAAAAGATGATACCTGATGGTCTGATCATAACATTTTTCCTGTATTCAGTTCCAATACGAACCTCATGACTGATGACAAAGTTTGTTTCCACGGCGTGATTCTCACCACAAGGTGTGTTTGCTAGTGTTTAATATGGATTCATGAAATCTCTCATGACAAAAAACACATTGATCACAACATCACCTCATTTATTATTTGCGGAAGTGGCAGAAACATTGCTCAAGAAAGCAATTTGCACGTTGTTCTTAAATTATCAGTCTTCAGTAAAACTATACGTTTGAACATCCTTGTTTCTGTTCTCACAGATGGTTGTACATGTTCTTCCTACACAATACTTTAATGTACTTTAATGTCATATAGTTCATCATCACTCTGTGAAAAGCTGCTGCTGCAGTAAAACCCCAAAATATCCCTGCACGTTCTTCCATTACTTCTGCATACCTTCCTTATGTAGTTATTAGAGCAGTTTTTTTCTGTAATATCTTATTAAATCTGAATTGTGTCCTGCAGGCAAGGAAATACATGCTTAATCATAACATTTAGGTTTGAGACAAATTAGTTCACGTTTGATTGCATTTCTCCAGAGTACCTCAGAGGCAAGGAGTTTGTATTCAGTCAACTTTAAATGTGTTTAATTATATGCATGCTTTGTAAAATATCAGGGGCATGAGGAGAATGTCTCCTCTATGCTGCATATCATTGTAAATAAACAAAAAATACCCTGATAATTCAGCATTGATGGAAGAAAAGAGGACACGTGGGAGGTCAGATCCATGACCAGCACAGAGATAACAGGACTCAGGATTTAGTAAATGAACCATCGCTCTTTTTTTGTTTTTATGGCAAAGCCATAGTTTTATTAATATACAGTTCAGAAAATCACCCAAAGAAATGTAGTTTAATTAAACCCAATGCTGCCATTGATTCACAACTAGAAGCTGTTTAATTTTAGTTAGTTAGTTAATTAGTCATAGTACATAATACTCCCACTATACAAAGACAAAGATTACAAGATTACATTAAACAAAATTCAACAGTCTTTGAATTCTGTCATGACTAAAAATGTGAAATCGTATCTTGCACACACTGGGTGTATTTCTGACAGACAGCAAACACTGCCGCAAAAGAAGCTTTGGGAAGAACCTCACATTTCCATTGTGTGGAAACGGCATTTGTCTCATACACAAAGCTAAGTAAATCCTCTCTTAGCTGAAGCCGGCAGTACACCCGAGAGTCAACAGTGCAGTGAGAGCAGAATGGTCTGCGAAGGGGGAAACACTGTGGAAGTGGCTTCCATTAAACCTACTCGTGTTTGTGAATAACCAGCAAATGGGGTTACTCTGTCACAGTGCTGATGTCAGCAGCTGCCCCACTTCCTTCCGTCCCAGAGAGGCTTTGAAAGCGTCCCCATTGGGAAGATTTGGACATGAGCCCTCCTGCGGTTTGAGATTCTCTAATCCTCCAGTCCCTTCAAGAGTGGGGGTATGAAGAGAGGTTGCCAATTTCTATTTTGTGAGGCGCTCCACTGAAAGTCCACAGATGCTTTACAGAGGGATTTGGGGATGTTTATGATGGCAACTTTCTGTCTGTGTTACCCTCATTATGACTGGTGCTTTCATATATGCTGATGATAGATGCTAAAAAAAGGAGAAGAAAAATTGGCAGCTCAGTGCCTCTGTGATGTAACCCATTTGGATGAAGCCATGCATGCTAACACAGGTCTCAGAGGTAACAGACTGTCGCCTTTGAGTCTTCGCACTGAGGCACTTTGCTGTAAAAGGTTACGCCAGCCCGCCCTTATCAGGACTAAGCTAACACTGTCAGCAGGGAACATGTTTGCCATGTTCACAGCCGTGGTGTGGAGGCTAGTTTGTGTTAGACACACATTACAACCTTGGCCACATCAACAAACCAAATCAAAAACTGATGATGACAGATACTGTGCGTACGGGTGTTGATGTTCATCCTCTGCGAACAATCATTTTTAATCAGTTTTAATCATCTCATGATGGTTTGCACTGGTGCCACATCATAGAAACATGACACTGGGGTCGGGCAGTGTGGTGTCTGAACGCTTCTGTTACTACCTCTGCTGCTGGCTTAGAGGTGGAGGAACATTGGCCTACCCAGGTCTGTCACTGTTAAAACAGAATGTGAAATACACGCACAATATTGGAACTGAAGTTGCATTGTGTCAGACAGCGACAGTATAACGAACACTGATGTCATAATTCACCAAAAATGTTGTGAGTTTGACCTACAACTGAAAAAAGCAAACAAATTACTGCTGCATTCTGGAAATATTTACAACACATATTTACATATTTACAAGCCTCAGACCTCAAATCTTAAACCACAATCTTGTCCAGTGAAGACGACAATTTATCACATACAAGCACCAAACGTACGCCACAACGTCAATACCCAGAAATGTGCTGCGGTTTACTAGCTAGCAAGCTAACTTTAGCATTAGTAGGCATTACATCGTTTGAGTGCATAGGAAACGACATTTTCGCATACTCATTCAGTGTGAAGACACTTAAGCACACAAAATACTAAGTTTAAGTACAGAACACACGATTTGAGACACGGCATGAGACTTTTGACTGATTTTGTGGCCCTCTGGTCTTTTGCATCCATTTCATAGAAACAGGACTGCTTTGTTTGTTGTTAGTGAGTATCAGCTAACAACTGGTAAAGAACAGCCGACTTCCACTGCAAGTAGAACGCACCATTTGCCTTTGTAACAGGCTTTTGGAGGCCACTCCAAAGATCCACTGAACAGTCAGTGTTGTTGTCAGTTTTTAGATCTTGTACATCTTGTGCATCTTGTGCATTGATTTGTTAAATCCAGCTATTAATATGGTGTGGGTGGGTGTAAAATGTTGCAGCCTTTTGGGTCACAGATGCGTTATGCATCGATGCAGAGACACATTCTTGTGTCGCTGATATCTCACAGCCAAGAGCATGTGAGCTGCTGGAGGGAGGACTTCTGGAACATTCTTCTGCTGGATCCATAAGCCTTTTAATCTCCTGGAAAAACAAAATGTGTTTGTCAGTGCAGACACACATGCCTCCAAGTGGGAGTTTGATGTGGGGCTGGACATGCTAAAATACCCAGTTAGCATTCGATGAGCAATCTTTGCAATCCTGTGACTCAGCGGAGGAAGCATACATTTTCTACATGTCAGCATAGGCTGCCATGATGAGAAGAGATGGCGGCTGCTGATGAACAAAGTGTGTCTGCCGAGGATTTGGAGGCAGCTTGTTCTGTTCTCGCTCTCTCTTTCGCTATCTCTGGCTGTCTCATTTCACATTAATGAGAATCTTTGTGAAGTGGTTATAAAACCATGACAGAGAGATAACTAGTTCTTTCTCTTTACTCTCCCACTTATGAAACCTCTTCCTCCTCTTTTCTTCCTCCTCTTTTCTAAATCTGCGATGTAAATAATACAGGAAGTTCAGTATGTGCAAAAGTGTCTTATTAACAGCATATATGTGAATAAAGCTCTTGATTCTCCAACTTGTACTTGGTTTGGTTGCTGTCAGTGAGTCTGTTGTACAAAACAATGGAGCATATACACTGACAGCAATCAAGGGCCTCAGTGGAAATGAAATGAGTTGCACAGTGAAATTAGACATTTGCAGTTTGAATGTGTTTAAAAGTTAATGTAAATAATGAATAAAACAGTCAGTAGTCGCACATTTTGAATGAAGATTACAGTTGAAGGATTGACTGTTGGACAGGAGACAGGATTTGTCAGTTTGGTCAGTACGACCTGGTTGATGGACCTGGACTGCAACTTGAGTCTGTATGAGATCCATGAGTTCCCTGGCTGATACAAGCGTCCAACGACGTCCAACGACACTCTGTCGGTGTGCGGTACATTTGAACGGAGTGCAATGAGGGAATCAGCTGAGTCAAGCGAATGCACGGAGGCACTGACTGAGAGGTGAGCTGACGTCCGTCGCTGTGCCTCAAAAAGGGCTGTAAATAAAGATGACAGTGCTCCAAACAAATAAACAGAAGATGATGCTCAAGTGACAAAGAGTTGGAACAGTTTGACCGTCATGGTAGTTTGTTTGGAAGTTTGGGGAGCGGGCTCTTAGCCTGAGAGGAGTCAAAGCTGGATTTATTCTCCTGTTTTGAATCTTGCTGAAGTTTTTTTCTGGTTATTTAGTGTTTTTCTGTTTTTTTTACCTCAAGTGATAGCGACTGGGGCGTCACAGTGCTACAGTGGTTATCAATGTCGCTTCATACCAAGTAGATTGCTGGTTTGCTTCCTGGCCTGGGATCATTCTGTGTGCAGTTTGCATGCTCTCCCCATGTCTGAGTGGGTTCTCTCCTGGTATTCCGGCTTCCTCCCACCTCCTAAAGCACGCTGAGGTTCATTAGTCCCTCTAAATTGCCCGTAGGTGTGAATGTGAGTGTGAATGGTCCTTCATGTGGCCCTGCTGTGAACTGGCGACTCGTCCAGGATGTATTCTGTTCGCTGGTTGACAGTGGGGACTGGCTCCAACACAACTGTGACCCGTAACCGGAGACACGTTTCCTGTCAGAATTCACCTTTTGGACAGTTCTGTTTTCCCAGCAGACACAGGACTGCTCCAAGAGTGAACAGCTGCGATGCGTAGTTACATTTCCGGAGAGGTGCACGGCAAATTACGCTGTAGGTACTCCTTCGATTTGACGTGGAAGCCTAAATCAGGCTGTAGACAGCAACAGGTGGCTTCGGTGAGTGACAGGAGAATATGAGGAGAATGCTAACAAAGCAGGAGTGTGTGCTGTGTGTGTGTGTGTGTGTGTGTGTGTTTCACACCTGACATGATGAAAATGTGCCATTATACGTTCTATAAACAAACGAGATTCATACGTTTTTAGCAAAATGTGAGTGATTGTAACATGTAAAATCACAAAGAAGAGACAGAAAAATGTCAGACGCAGAACTTGACATGTGATCACATGGTGAACATGCCTCCTGCTCTGTGCGCGCGCGCACACACACACACTTTCCCCTTCATTGTCTCTAATTAGACACGGATGAACTCCATTTGTCTTTGCTTTGCTCATCTCTTTCACACACACACACACACACACACACACACACACACACTGCATGCTACTGGCGGGGATGGAGGGTGTTCTTTTTTTGAAACGTGACATCCAGATGGAGCGGATAGGAGTGACAAAGCTCAAGCATCCCGCGTTGTTGTTTCATGTCTCTGAGGATTTTGTGGAAGAGCTGGGAGAACAGTTCATCTTTCTCGAAATGAGAACTTGGCAACATTTTTGCCCTGATTTTTATATTTACTCCTCCAGCGGCTGCTGTAAACGGAGGCATTGGATTTTCACAATGATTCAGTCTTTTCAGTGTGATATTTCAGGAACGCCTTGAGATTTTCCTTCTGTTTGGCACAAGTGTTCACTTGGACAGGAAACATTCACAGTTCAGAACGTGCCGGAAAAGATGTTTCCAGCCGGCAAGTCACAGAAGCTTCACATCATATTATTCTGGTAGACGCATACTTAAAGTTCGCCTTCCAGGATCAGTTTCTGCGGGTCCTCTGTGACGTCCGTCGTCTCTGGTGAAACTCAGTTGATCATTCATTCATTCATTCAACATTCAGTTAGAAGTTGAAAATGAAGAACGGATCGGTTTGAAATCAGACTCCGACACTGCGCTGAAAAAAATCTGACATCAAACCATGCTGGGATGAGGCGTCGTGTGGACGTTGAGTCTCCTCACGTGGAAGCTGCTGGACTTTTGGATGTCAGCGGTGTTCTACATCACATTCATGTTGTTTGGTGGTTGAATGTCACAACCTGCATTCAGGTCAGATTTGTAGAGCGACAGTTAGAGTTCCCTCATGACGCTGAACTGACTATTCCAATCCAAACCCAACTTTCACATGAGCAGTTCAACTCCCCTGATGTGGTGGACGAGCTGAGGATGATGAGGTTGTGGTAGATTTGACCTCATTTCTATGTTTTGTTTGTCTTCTCTTGTTTTCAGCTCATGATGCTCAAACTCCATCACCTCCCTGTTGAATTGTCACGTTTGCTCTCCTCTTACATTCTTTATTTCCTACTTTCATCCACGCGTCAAGTTCCGTCTGTCACCTTCGCCGTCTCTGCGCCCGTCCATCTTTGTGTCCTCCTGCTGTGCCCCTCCCTGCGTCACACACATTATGTAAATGATGTCCCCAAAAGCGAGGCGAGTCCCCACAATGTGACTTTGTAAACAGATTTATATCCCCAGAACATGATTAATTCAAGTACACACGCATCCAGCGGTGCAGCGTTAGTCGTTGTGTGTTACAGTGCAGGATAAATTCCCTTGTCTTTCTTGAAACATTAATGATTTCCCTCTTGATGGAGCGGTTGTTTCGTTTTATTTTAGATCACCTTTAACTATTCATAACGGTGTTATATAATGGTAATTATGCACAGGAGCGCGTATAGACAAGAGCCTTGAGGGTGTGACCAGAAGGAGGCACCGCAGCCCATGGAGCTCATTTAAAAGTAAATGTAAATTTTGATTACACACATGGAGAAGACGCCTATTGAATGTCGTTCCTTCTCCAGCAGAACACCAGAGACAGTGAGGGAGACTGTGCAGGGTAATAGACAATGTTTAAAATAGCAATTTAAACAGGCCATTATCGAAAAGCACATGATATGATTAGATGAGGGCTGATGAATAGGCAGTGGTTCCCCTCAGGTTTCCTACGGACACATGGTCATCATGCGTGCGTGTCTTAATAGGTATGAAAGACATGGTGCTTAACATCCTGTCCTTTGATAGGTTTTGATTCAGTGCTTTGATTTCTTACAGAGCAACTTCTAAAAATAGCTGTGAGAGACAGAGAGAGAGAGAGACAGAGAGAGAGAGATCTTTGCCAGTGACTTGTCTGCATTCTAAATTTTAATAATCAGCCTTAATTCAGGTTTCTTTTTTTACACTACATCTCTTCCTTTTCACCCCCTTTTTGCAAACCCCCTCTGGACCCACTCTCTCTCTCCCCGCTCATTACCGACCTGTGTGTGTGTGTGTGTGTGTGTGTGTGTGTGTGTGTGAGAGTGTGAGTGTGAGAGAGAGAGAGAGCGAGGGGGGAGTGATCGCTGCAGCCGCAACACAGACAGGAACCAGAGCAAGGAGGAGAAAAGAAGCGCCAACGCTTCTCCAGAAAACGAGAGAGAGAAGAAATTCACATATGGTCACACTGGATGAGCGGCGTGCATTTGTTTGTGCAGCACATGTCCATTCAGGTTGTGGATGTGTGTGATTGTTTGCGCTGGGACGCGACAATAACAACACAGTCAAAAGCCGCCTTGGGTGTCCACATGCCTGTGTCTAAGGTAATGTCCTCATGCTTTCTGCCCACTGTTGGGATAAAGGTCAAAGTCTTTGTGGAGAGCTCTCATGGCTCAAAGTGAAGAGTCAGATGCTTGTTTTTGGATGTTTGCATGCTGAGTAAATAAACACATTTTACTGTGTTTAGGCTGTTAGGTTGTAATCACTTTGGTCAAATATTGACTTTGTCATTTAAGCAGGACTTTAAAAAGCTGTTCCTAATGACAGTGTCTGTTTAGTGTTTAGTGTCTGTTTCAAAGTTCCAAATAACTGTCAATAACAGTGAATGTGTCAAATGTTTGCAGCAGCCTGATCTGTATTTACCCATTTCCAGCTGAACGTGGCGGCAGATGTGTGAGCTTTGGGATGCCATGCTGTTTTCCATCTATAAATGGATGCCAGTGACATTTGTGTATTTGAGATAACATTTAGCTGTTACTGCTCTCTGACCCGGTTGTCATCTCGCACACCGTCACACTTTTATTCCTGCAGCCACTCTCCGCTTGTCAGATTCCAGAGCGACGTGTCTGTCTGTGTTCAGAGCTTGGAGTTGACAGATGCTTCACAGTTCAAGTGTTCGTGCTCTAACATATACTTACATTTGTCTGTTACAAATGTAGTAAATTATAGTTCATTATTATCGCCAATCAGTGTGGTTGCCATTTATCATTGGCAGTGTACTAGACCTTAAATCTACGCTCCTGCACACTGATGATTATGATACACATAATAATTTAATTTACTGGAAAAACGTCAGAGGAAGAGAGAGTTGTTTGGACAAGTGCACACCAAAGTAAGCTAACATTTCCCAGCTCTCCTGAAAGGCTCATAAAGTCCTTCCTGGTGTCGTCGTGGCTGAAGCATTGTCTGAATGGACATGGTGCAATGATGTCATTCAAGTCAAGGATATTGTGACAACCTATGACTCAGTGTCATTACTGTGTGCAAACATCTATTTATAGCCACTCATAACATATCTACAGTGACCTGCAGCAATCAAAGATAATCCGTGACGCTTCATGGAATATATGTGTGACTTGTTGGTGATGAGTAGAAAAATGCAGTAAAGTCACCTGAATTTGGCCTCGTACGTTAAAATATTTTCATTGTCCATCTGAAATGAAATGCTGAAGAAATTTAATGAAAAAAAAATTGAACACACAGATGTCACCATGGCTGCTCGTGCTCTGATGTAACGTTTCAACCTGCGAGTGTTTCCCTTTAAGACAATACCACCCCTGCTTTATATATAGCGCCTGCATTGTATGCGTGTGATAAATGCACACGTGCTTTTATATTGTGCCCCTCGCGTTTGTGTGTGTGTGTGTTTGTGTGTGTGTTTACAGTGGATGTGCGGCTGCTGCGTGTTCGTCTGCATCCTGTGGGACCGAGCCTTTAGTGCCCTTAATGTCTCCACAAAGAAACAAAGGCTCAAATGGACCCAATATAGGCGCAACACATCAGACAATATTTGCAGACGCACACAAATCACATCACGGCAAGTTCATTATGGAGGAGTTAGCGTGGACGCATACACATGCATATGCTTCTCTCTGAGCTCTCTCCGCTCATTTGTCTCCTCTCATTATCTGTATCTCCTCTGCCTCGATCCTCCCTTCTTCCTCTCTCCCCTTCTTTTCACTTGTTTGTGCAGCTTGGGAGTCCACCTTCTCAGCCTCTTGGGCATTTGCTCTCTGTCCCTTCTCTCTCTCTCTCTCTCTCTCTCTCTAACTGAAAAGAATCACACACACCAGCCCAGCTAGCCAGCAGCAAACACTCGCACACACTTTGACGGAGGAAGTAGGCCACTTTCATGGGGATGTGTGGAGATCTCGTATCCGTCTGCCTTTAGTGGATTGTAACTTGGAATAGCTCCCTCTGTACCAGGTATGGTCCATACGCCATCACGTATCTTCGTTATACTGTGCGCTCGCTTGTGTGTGTAATTCTCAGGGCAGATTACTGCTGCTTTTATGCCTCTGAAGGGAAGAAAATGAGGATGGCGGTGAGGTTCGTTGAGTTGCTGGGAGGCAGGGAGTGGTTTGGTCCAGACTCAAACACCACAGATAGAAGGAAAGATAAGAGATAAGAAAAAAAGCAATAAAGGCTCATTATCGCTGGGCATCTTCATGACTTGGCGTTTATGAGGGGTTGGGTGCCACGCAGTGCTTTGATGAATCTTCTGTTTGCACGTACTTTAAATATTTGTTGCTTCCCCTCTCACACTGTTGCTCCAGCAGCTCGTTTCACTCCAACACAACTGCCACCGTTCTGTCACCTCACTCCGATTAACCAACCACAACCACTTGGCCACTTTATAATCTCGGTGCAAGTTCGTCCACGTAGCTCCGCTCACCGGTCCAGAGTTCCTAGGTGGATACTGAAGAAGAGGAATGAGCAGGCGATAGCAAACAGACCGACCGGGGGCGTCAAACTACACAAGGCAAACATGGGAGAAATTGCTTTTCTGGGGTCATAGTCGTCAGCTGAGGAGGAAGAGTGATCCGATGCAGCGGCGTGTAAGTCTGTGTTGTCGCCTGTTGATATGTGATCAGTGAAATGAGCTACAAGGACACTGGCTCGTAAACAATCATCTGGTTTGACAGACATTGCCATGATTGTGGTGTAAAGACAAGTCCAAGTGGAAGACGAGATGAAAAAAGAAAGATGTGTGTAGTCGACTGTGTCAGCTGCCTGCCGGCCCCTCCCTCTGTTGAAAACACACATGCGGAATGTGATTGATTGTTATTTATTCCAACCTTGAAAAAAATAACCATTGTTGCAGATATCACAGTTCCTTGACAGACCCAAATGAAACAGAAGATCTGTGAGGCAGCTCTGCATTCACTTCATCAAGTATGGGAACCTGCGTCATTTGCATTGGCCAGCAGGGGGCGACTCAACCAGCTGCAAATAGATTGGAAGTTTTCTATTTGAACAGGGTTTTATAACCAACACAATGACTCAGTTTGTTCGTGTTTTGTTGCGTAAAACTGAATAAACATTGATCAAAGAACTTTTTGCCAATATAACAAGAAGTGTAGGATTCAGACAGGCTCTTCGTCACCTGATGTCCTGACGTCTTTCTGGCAGAAAAACCATACCACCTTAAATGATGGAATACTTCACAATGTGTCGATTTATGTTTAATAGTGAAATAGATGCTTTAGGGTGCAGATAGAAGACTGTTCTAGTCCTCAATATGTGACCCAGCTTGGAAGATTTCAAACCGACAGTGGTGATTTAGCATCACGCACACACACACACACACACACACACACACACACACTGCTTTGCCAGTGACATAACACTGGTTATAACGCCAACTGGTCCCCACAAAGACAGCTTTAGTTCACACACACACACACACACACACACACACACACACACACACACACACACACACACACACACACACACTCTCCCCACTGTTTCTATGAAGGCCCTCGACCATCTCATCCTCAGTGGTCACATTGTCTTCAGCTGCCTTCCGTCACAGGGCCAGAGCAGTTTGCGTCAATGGCATTCTGTCTTTCTGAACCCTCAGCGTCTATCAATAATTCCTCTGCATCTTTGCATGACCCCCCCACCCCTCCACACACACACACACACACACACACACACACACACACACCCCACCACCACCCCCATCAACCACGTCACCAGCTCCTGCTTTAAGATGAATGACGCTAATAAAATGCAGCTGACATCTTCATGGATAAACTGACTAAAATCTGTTCCTCTCACATACTTTTGTCTTCAATTGTCTTTTGTTTTTCTTGCTTCAGATGTGAAAGCTGCCATGTCGGTTTAATTCTAGTTTCAGTGATGGATTGCAACCATACGCGTGTGACTTTTGAGACTGATGTGGCTGATTTAAGGGGGAAGCCTCTCTACTTCATCTTTGTCACAGGCGGTTCAATCTACGACTCTGTTCAGACGTTGTCTTTTGATACCAAAGGATGCACTGATTCAGTTCCGCCATACAAACCCATTCTCCACATGTTCTCGTGCTCCCTGCTTCCATTTTTTTTCATCCGTTTCTTCTCAGATAATCAACCATTACCGCCTCATCGCTTTGCTCTCAGTTGAAATCGAGGGGTAAAAGAGGATGGTTCATCGCGCTGCATCTGATGAGACCATTCAGAGATTGATCATCTATGTGATCTGGAGACATAACACATTGGTATTACACACCCAATAACCACTCATTGATCTGAGCGCTTCATGTCAGAAGAGGCTTTCATATACATTTAACCGCACAGACGTGCACGCATACACAAGCTTCTTCCCGTCACTTGTTTGCACTTCAAAAGACGGAACAAGCATCAGGCTATTGATCGTAGTAAACACACAACATGGACAGGATGTGAGTTAAACCTGCAGCGTGAGCTGAAGCCAGTGATTTCACTTACAGCAGGTCCAAACAACTTCAGCGGTGTGCGTCGTGGAAGTGATGCACCGGTGTCATCGCTCGTGAACGGGAGGAGACATCCCCCAGAGATTTGAATTGGATTTGAATCATACAGGCTTATCTAATTTTTTCCCCCCATTCAAGTATGAAGTTACATTTCTTCTCTTTTCCCTCCTCTGACATCATCATCTGATAACTAAATAAAGCCTTTAATTCACTCTGAATGATTGAATCAAAGGAGGCGAAGTTACGTTCTCTTCCTCAACTGTTGATATTTTCCACTGCGATTTTAGCAAAGAAGTTCTCACAATTTCAGATTTTACTAGTAAATATATACACCGTGTTTGTTTTAAACAGAAGCGTCAAGAAGAGAATTGGCCAACTTGGTGTCACGCAGATCCAGCGTGGGGGCTGGTGGGAAGGAGGGATGGAATGGAATGGAGTCTTTGTGTTTGGCAGTGTTCTTTGTTTTTTAACAGCTTTGCTAATTGACTTGAGCTGGATTTATGGTGGTTGGGTTTGGCAAGTGCAATAGTGGACACATTAAACCGTTAATGTTACACTACATGTAGCCAGGCAGGGAGGGGGGCAGGCTCACTTACAAACAACCAAGACACAGGAAATTAAATAGAGAAAGGGAGAAGGGGGAAAGGAGATAGAGACCAAAGATGGAGCCATGAAACAAATGGAGGGATGGGAGGTTGGGAGAAAATGAGGAGTTCATTGGTCGATGTTTTGCTTTTCAACATTGCCTACACTGCTGGTCCACTGGGATAGGTGTCTCATCGCCATGGTAACTGCTGGACACAGTTTGCATGTTTGTCCATGGGTCCATGAGTGTGTATGTGTGTGTGTGTGTTCGCTCCTGTGCTTCCATCATTATTACTTGTAACTGACCTTCAGAGATTTGGATGAAGAACGAGTTCACAACCTCGTCTTGTGTCTGTCAGCCCCGGTTTCTTAACATGGAATCATTTACGGAGGTGTCACCGCGCTAAAAAATAATCTGTTTTCTGCAAAAGTCGTTTCAAGTTCAAGTTCAAACCACTTTATTTATCTCTAATCGGCCAGGTCTGTTTACAGTCACACACTGTTTTCAGCGGATCCAGGATACACATGTACCAAAGTGTAAATAAATAAACACATAAATGAGGACATGTTTAGTTTAATTTGGAGAATTGTATCAACTTATCTGAATTAAATACGCACCGTTCTTTGTCAGAGCAGAGAAATTTCCTGGTCCGAATAGATTGTAACACAAAAATGATTCACAGTCACTTTAGCCAACTGGTCCATCAAGCATATTTTACACTGGGCTGAAAATCTGGTTTCTGGTTCTACCACTGACTTCAAAATGGACCAAATACGCTGTCAAATATTGACATAAATTATCATTGAAACCAGTTTTTGTGTAATATACTCATTCTATTGCATTTTTTTTTAAATCAATTGTGCTGCTTTTGCTTCCCTTACAATCCATGCCTAGTTTCAATGTGTCTTGTCTCCTTCAGATGGACTGAAATGTCGCATTAATTAGCCACAAAGACCCATAACACTGTAAATAGTCCATTTACACAGAAAAAAAACCCCAACGCCGATATTTTCCAAGATTTATCTGTCTCCTTCCCTCTGCCCTTGTCCACTTAGTGATCTCATTGCGTTCGCTCTACAGCTCCCTCCGCCCCTCTGCTTGTCTCATCCACTTTGTCTGCTCCATCCATTCACTCTGGTAGCCCACATCCCTCTCCCTGTGGCTTTTAGCACAGCCTTTGTTTCCTTGCTTAACTGTGGCAGTGCCAGCGATTGTGTTGAATCATTGATGACTTTGTTTGAGTACATGTGTGTTGGACACGCGCGTATTACCCACACATGACGCTCCGGCCTCATTCCCCATTAGCTTCTGCCTTCTCGTTTGTCTTTGCAAGCCGTCTCATTTCAGGAGGCAGTGTAAGCAAAGTAGTAAATGGCGTAATTGGCAAATACCTTGAAGATGAATAGGATCTAATGGGCTTGTTCTTTGCGTGTCATCTGATAAGACCCGAGGAGTCTGAGTAGATACAGGTTTGAGAGGGAACAAATGTATCTGACAGGACAGGTGGCTCCATTGTGTCCAAAGTCTTCAAGTTTATTTGTAGGATGGATGCAGACAGACATTTCGTTCTAAATATACCTGTCATTCCTCCTCTTTGTGTTGCCGTCGAAACAGCGCAGTGACCCATTTCCATGAGATCACAGGGAGGTTAAGAGGGAGTTAGAAGGTCTGGATCACCTGGGTCTGTTTTATAAATCCAAGAACATCAAGACAAGTTTGGATTTATAGTGTGAGTCACCAGTCTGTTCTGAAGCTTCGCTGTTACCATATCGGGAAGACGGCCATAGACCTAACAAACAAACAAGCAAGAAATAAGCTCTGATAAGGTTCAGAAACGGTTTCACTCGCATAAACCATTTATGGTCACCAGCTGCTGCAGACCGTTTGTTCCTGGACAGTGGTGTTGGAAACAGCTGGAAATGCATCTCAGACATGAGCCTAAAGGTGAAACTCACTCACAAATAATGATCCCTCTAACAAAGCAATGAAACACTCATAAAGGTTTGCTCAGGTACGGTGTCAAACTTTTTCAGTCTCATGTGATGTCTCTTATTATTTTCAGAATAATGTATACGAATATTTCTCTCTGATATTGACCAAACCTTGAACACTGGCAGCACAGCAATAGCTCACTGAAGTAAATCCAGAAATATAATAATAATAATAATAATACAAAACAGTTAAAAGCAGATCAGTTCAATTGATAAAACAAATAAAATGCATACATGCAAAATAAAGGTTCAAATATGTACAATGTGTAATGTATATTGAAAGAAAAATGGTGTGTGGGGAAAGAGCTGTGAGGTTTCCCACCATGCAGAAATATTTACACACAAAGGTGCTACGGCCTTTGTGTGTGCTTGAAGCAGATACATAACACCAACACTTTTCAGTCCACGTCCTGGATGAAACCAAACCCATCGTCATAGATGACATCGGGCATCAGACGCAGGTCAAATGTTGAGATGCGAGTGCCAACAAGGCAACAGCATCGAGGCACAGCGAAGTGATTGGAGCTGCATAGATCACTCAAACAACTTGTGAAATATCAGAAAAGCTGCCTGAGAGGGAGCAGCATGATCTCATATTGAGAGCCAAACATCTTGTGACTGCAGCTGTGACGGATCTCATGGTCGAACCTGAGCAGCACAATGCGGCCCTTCACGAGGCCCGACGAACACTGGCAGAAGGTGAAACCGATTCTGCTCACTGAACACTTTGAACACATGTTTCGCAAATTAACTCATGACTGCGTGACATAACTCATTTTTGTGTGTGTTTGTTGGAGTTCGAGTTCACGTCAACGACGAGAGCTCAGACGAGTCTGCTGGTCTTTGTCTTTCCCTTTGAATTACATCACACCAAGTTCATTCAATCATCATCTTTTAGTTTTATTCAGCAGAAGAAAGAAAATGGTTAAAAATGATGACAGAGCCTGAAATCTGACAGAAAACTGATGTTTTGAGCGTTGCCTTCAGATTTCATTGGGTTGTGTTTCAAGCGGAGCATCATCTGTGCTTAAAACATGCGTGGCGTCTGATTTGTGGAGGAGTTGTTGCTTCTCCCGGGAGCCATGTCCACCACATGTTGAATAGCTACTTAGATTAGTGTGGGCTAATAAATGCAGTACTTGAGCACACACAGGCTCTGAAAAGAAAAAACATGTTGTTGTATATATTACTGATTGACTTATTGTGTTGAAGCTACAATAGAAACTGTGTGCATCGGCTGATTTAATACATTTAATACATTCATTTCTGAAAACTGGTGAACTTAAGTCAAATATATTTGCGTGGGTTTTGTACACTGTCGGTCCGCTCCAAACGCGTCTGTAATGGTCCATAACACTGGTGTCCAAACGAGTGTTTGCAAATGTGATGGTGTGTGTGTGCGTGCGTGCATTCAACACACCCGCAGGGAAATGCCATGTTGCCTGGAAAGCGGGTGAGGGCTGTGAGGGGCTCGGATGTGTGAGCGGAGAGATTTACTGCATCCTGACATGAGCGGAGCGTGTCAGGGAGAAGATGGATGGGAGAAGAGATGGGTGGCTGGCTCGAACCATTTGCAGCAGTAAATATCTACAAGAGCTTTGGCCTGAGGGCACGATACCAGCTCCGTTTTAATGCAGCAGGGCAGCCAATTCCAGTAAAACGCGGGAGCGCAGGATCCGCAGGCTGGGCAGAAACACCCTTATAACAGAACCCAGAAGAATAGAGAGTCTCATCATTCCCTCCTGGAAAACCTTCTGGAAGAATGTCGTCACGTCCAGGTGGACATCGTCCAGGAAGACGAGTGGCCGTCCTGTAATCCCATTCTCAGAGATCCTGTTTGTGGAGAAGTCCTCAATAAAAACGTAGAAACCCTAATTAAGATAAGATAAGCAACAAAATGTCTAAAACTAATTGGATGAACTAGAAAAGCACTCGGAGAGCTCAGCTCTTCACCAAGCAGTTCGTTTGCACCCGGTATTATCGTCCTCCATGTGTCAGCATGTCACTTAACAAAACTGTCAATGGACTCGTTTGTCAGAGGTCATTTATGCTACATCCCTCCATTTGCTATCCAAACCTATGTAGCTAACCGTTCTCGCACTCTCTTCTCTCGTATAGATGTTGGAACCTAAGGTGGACGCCCCCTCCTGTGAGCTGGGTGGAGATCGAGGCGGGGTGTGCCTCCACCTGCCCGCCCCGCAGTTCGGAGGGTGAGGAAAGCAGCCTGTATCCCTCCAGCCCCTCAGAGCCCCTGACCCTCGGCAGTCCTCATCCTTCAGAGTCGCTCACGCCTTTGAATGAAATTTACATGCCCCTCGGAAGTCTAGGGGGATCCGTGGAACGCCATAAGGTGCCCCCCACACCACCCCCGTCCACAGAGGGCGAAGACTGCAAGAGTATGGAAGGAAACGAAATGGAGATGTGGAGAGATGAGAAGTATGTGAAAGACATGAGAGAGGAGGAGGAGGAGGAGGAGGACATGGGCAGCAGAAAGAGCATTAGAAGTGAGGGGGAAGACAGAGAAGGGGGATACGATGACGGAGAACGGTATGAGGAGGAGGTCAACCTGAACTTGGTGGTGTCGAACACAGATGAGGACAACGCCTCTGAGCCACCAGACACCAACGCGCCCCCCCTCCTCCTCCTCCTCCTCTTTCGTCATTCCGGAGCTGCGCCTCGACCGCTCCTTCAGCGCCGACGCCCTCTCGTCGCCCAACACCGACGAAGAGGAATACGATGAAGAAGAAGACGAGGAGTCGGAGGAAGAGGAGGAGGAGAGGAGGAGGAGGAGGAGGAAGACGACAGCGACGACGCCTACTTGCAGCGTAGCGACAGCAAGCGCCGCAGCATGGTGGAGGGCGCCACCTGTGAGAAACATGGCGGAGGGGGCCTCAGCGTACAGAATTCACTCCGCAGGCGCACCCACAGCGAGGGCAGCCTCTTGCAGGACCCTCGCACGCCCTGTTTCACCTCTGACAACGCCATCAACTGCCTGGAGGCGGCAGGAGCGCACCACAAGGGCGGCTGGACCCTCCCATCCCCCAAAACCTTGAAGAAAGAGCTGACCAAAAACGGAGGCTCCATGCATCAGCTGTGCATGCTGTTTTCCGGAAGGAAGGTAAGGTACACGACGTTACTGGGGTAAAGGATGTTTACACACAATGTTTGACTGTGAACGCAGTAAAATGATTTTAAACATGATTCACATTATATTCCCCCACAGTCATCCTGACTGGTTGGAATGACTGATGATTTCCAGCAGGAAGTTCAGTTCTCTGCTTCCTGTAGAAATAGGGACATCAAGTGGTCACATAGAAGTATCACACAAGAGTGAAAAAAAATAAAAAGAGTCCACACATTTGCAGTTGCCATAAATATGAATATTACAACTACTTCAGTATAAAAAACGTCGAGCAAACGCAGGATGTGAAATGTGAGCTGGGAACAGGAGAGGAAAATGACAATCATCGTCATTTGCATTTATATAACCCCTTTGTTTTAGTATAACATAAGCAATACCCTAACGGAGCCCCGACACACAATTACACAAGTACTTTAAATACTTTAAAGCGCAAACAAACAAAAGCACACACGAGGTTTAGTTGGAAGCGTTGCACGAGTGAAGTACGATTCACATTGATCTGAAAGTTCAGCTAAGTTTTCAAAGCTGACATCATTGTAAAAAGTTTGGAAAAGCAGCATTCTCTAAAATTAAACCACCATCTGTTCACCCATATTCTTCCTATTATGTTTGAATGAAATATTTCTATCTAAGCATAATCATAAATATTGTTTTTTGTTCAGAATGAGTTGTGATTTATTATTTATCGGCTATCGATTTGTGTGTTTGTGTGTGTGTGTGTTTGTGTGTGTATGTGTGTGTGTTCCTCAGTATTTTGTGTCGATGCAGGTAGTTCCTCTAGTTGCCCAACAGAGGGCGCCACTGGTAATATTCCTGCAGCCTCCCAAAGAGTATTCAAGTCTCATGTCTCTTGCAGGTTGTGTAATAAAGAGCCTCTTCTCCTTCCATACAAACATTATACATGAACACATGCAGACACCACAGCCTGCATCCGATGTGAACCGCCGACATATTTCACTTTGCTTTGTTTTTCTTGTGAAACCATCTCTTTTATGGCCTCTCTCCACATTTATTCTGCTTCACATGTATCGCAGCAGTATGCATGACAATGGTAATGGTTGTTTGGACAATCAGATAAACAGAGGGTAAACAGACTGATCAAAACACATGACAGAGGTGATCAAGTGCTCACTCTATTTCTGTAGAATAGAAGCAGCTCTTCTTTTTATCTTTCTGTTCTTCCAGTCTGTCAGCACTCCCCGCGGCCATAAATGGCAGTGTATGTGTGCGCTGTGAAGCGGGAGGAATGCAGCAGGCCGGGCCGGAGCCTGTTGGTGTTGGCCAGAGTAACTGTACTACACAATGGCGTCATGGACACAGCTCGTTTTCTGACGGTGTTTCCATGACTTAGAAACGACCCGTCACTGCTCATTGATGAGCTGCTGACAGCTCAAGGTGCAACAAGTGTGTGTTTGGGTCCAAGAGAGCATCATGAGAATGACTGGAAACCATATTTCATCACAGTTACCTGAGTTTAGCTCCGCCTGAGAGCGTCCAAGCTTGAAAATCCACAAAAAAAGCACTTTTAAACAGGATATGACAAAATATCAACACACATACTTATCGCAGGTTTAGTCGCACGAGATTAGTTCACCTGATGTAACCTTCCGGAACCTTTTGACAGTAGGTAAAAGTTGCACTAATCTTTACTGGCATCATGCGGTAATGATTGCTGACATGGCACATTCAGATGGGACTAAAATATCTGGTAATTATTACTTTACCCCACGTACCTGGGTAAAGCTTCTCTGTTCAACTCCGTCCCACATCTGCTGTGAACATTCAGCACATGTGCATTTGAATCTGAATCCAAAGACCAAACGAAGTCAAGATCATTCAGAGACATTTTGACTTTAAACGTTCAGCTCTGCTGTGTGCGTGATGCCCACGGTCCTCGCTGTCTCTTCCTGCCCGTCACCTCTTCCTCTCTTGGCAGGCGCTGTTTACTTACCCTTTAACAAGCATCCACTCCGGTCCTGTCTCCCTTTCCGCTCAGTGATTCCAGTTGCAAGGTGAGCGAGGCAGAGCGCAGGAGAAATCCTGTCAGTGCACTCGGGGAGATTATACGGACGACTGCTTCAACGAGGAATGTTGTTCCTGCAGACTTTGTGGTGATCATGAAATCCGAACTGCCGCATATTCAGTATTTCGAAAAAGGATAAATACAAAAAGGATTAAATTGTGGTGAGATTATGTGTGATTGTATAAAAACCATCAGTGTCCCTTATGGGTTAACAAACCCACACAAGCAGCACAGTGGCTGTTTCATGAAGATGAATAATGAATGTTTTACCTCTCTGCGGGCCTCACAGTCAAATTTATGGGACTGTTATTCCCAGCAGTAAGTAAAGATATGCCAGTGTTGCCAATCTGTTGTATAACTTGAAGCAGCATTAGAAAACCTTCATTTCCATCACAAGAGACCACGAAAGACTGAACCATGTTGTTGTCTCTCCAATCCGTCCTTTAAATTCCAAACCCTCAAATCCTTCCCCGTCTCACAGACGTCACGTGACCCATCTCCTCGTTTCGGTGTCCGAGAGGCGTTCACAGACATCTTGCGACAGACTCATGTATTTTGTTTACAGGGCGAGAATATTTGTTTGCAATCGGCATAAACATCAGACATCTTTGCACGTGTTTTCTGGGAAAACAACTTTACAGTGTGTACCGGTGTTTGTTTGATGGCTGACATTCCTGCATCGTGTCAAGGACGGGGCAGACAGTATGAAACGAGCACCGATTAAACCTTAAACAGAGATGCTTAACGGAACAGGATGAATCAAACAGGTAGTAAAATGTTTGACGCGTGCCTCGTACGGGATGAGTTACAATCATGTGGCCAACTCCCCCTCCCTCAGAGGACGATGGTGAACGTGCAGCAGAGTTTGTGGAATATTCACGAAGAAAACGGCTGATAATCAGTCCGATTTTCTTCTATCCAAATCTGTGAACGTCATCACTCCCTTTGGGTTTAATGCAGCAGGCCACATGTAAAATTCTTCATTAAAAGGTTCATTAAATTTTATTGAACATTGGGAGTAAGACACAGATGAAAGCTCTCGCTTGGCTGGAACAACATGTCAAAGGCAACAGCCAAGCATGCAGTTTAATCTGAGTGTCAGTGCACTGAACGTACAGTCGTCTGGATTGTTCCTGCCTGAACCAAACCTACAAGTACATCGCAGGACATTGTGCCACGTGTGTTCAAATCGGCTGCTGGCCGATCAGCGTAGGCTGCACACAGTGTCCCTGACTCAGCGGTGGCGTGTGAGCCCAAATCCAAAACATAAAACCGATGCGTAAACACAAATGCAGCAGACAAACGCCGCAGATACACCATAAACTGCGCTGGCATGTGAGAACAAATGTTTTATAGTTTGTGTAGTGGAACTTTAAGCATGTTTGCGTTTATTCTCCCCACAGCGTGTACTCTGTCCTTCGTTTCCTGGATGTCCCCTAAAAGTTTGCTGTGGAGAGATAAGCAGCATAAACAGCAACAGGGACATTAAACACACTATTTTGGTCACTGGAACAAAACTATTAGTAAATATTTTGTACTTTTACGCCACACTTAAGTACCATAGCAGTATCTGTATGCTGCATTCCCAGTGCTCAGTTTTGACCTCCCATCAATCCCCGGCCACCAACTAATTTGCATTTTCCATGTCTGCTGTTATGTGCACCCCGCTCGCGACCCTGCACGTGATCAGACCTAATAATGTTTTTTTTACTCAATTAACTGCATCATAAGTTCATGAAAACAGTTGAAACAGTCTTGAAGTGTGCTGGGCCCGTCCCCAGCTGTCGTTTTTTGTCCGGACATTTCCAAGTAGCCACGTGCGCGTCACAATCAGCTCATCTACTGCAGTCACGTGCCGAATTCATGATGTCCAACACAGAGGGTGTGTGTCTTGATTTCTGAGAGGCAGCGTAGGACAAAAGGTCCACGGGGTTCAGATCGATGCGGGACACAGCCGTGCTGGGATGTGTCCAGAGCGATGCTAAATGCGGAAGTGGTAAATATTTACAAAAAAAAAAAAAGCAACTTTGAGGACAGCCAACGTAGTGTCCTGTCGACGCGGTGTCAGCTGGACAAACTGAATGTAATGTTTGTCTGTGGAGGACGAGTACAGCACAGTTTGCAGAACCTTTCCACTGACTCAGGGTGAACACAAACAGAAACCACTTCTGAGTTATCTGAGGTATGTCTTATTGGTTTTTGCAAAATCAGACATTTTTCTCCGTCTGTGTTTCGTCTGGGACGTTGCAGACAGATGTCTTATGTGATCTCATCCACTAATCTGTCCATCCATCCACCTGCTTATCTCATTGGCTGCATTTGCACTGCAAAAGAGGATACACATTCTAGTAATTCCATGGTGAGTTCTGTCCTCGCACTGTAATCACAAATGTTACACAACTGACTGGTCCTCTCGTATTCTCTTTCCGTTACTCCCCTAACTCCCTCCAATTTCTTTATTTAAAACCTTTGACGTAGCACTTTTGACACGTAATGAGGAGTTACGGCGCTGTTGGCCACTCACACACACACACACACACACACACACCGACAGACACTATTTATAGTCTGCATTGCGTTTTACAGACAAACTTTTCCAGGTACTGTTCCAGAAGTAGGTGGAACGTCAGTGGTGATTCCACTGCGAGGACGATACATGTGCCAAGTGGACCACATTATCCTCGCATCAACCCCTCAAGGGTCAAATCATCTGGACAAACCTGTGGGTCAGCTTATAGACAGCACGCACACACACCAGCAGCAGCACAGCGCA
Organism: Lampetra planeri; assembly: GCF_965212315.1. Taxonomy (NCBI): domain Eukaryota; kingdom Metazoa; phylum Chordata; class Hyperoartia; order Petromyzontiformes; family Petromyzontidae; genus Lampetra; species Lampetra planeri. The sequence goes on from NW_027613832.1 coordinate 24,149, forward strand.
CCCCCAGCGCTCAGCCCACTGCTGACTGCACACACAGGCACACACATACACACTCTTCTCATTCCAGTAAATAACTGTAAAATTTGGACTCTTATACATACTATGTCGAGATGAAATTCTAGCTCAATTTCACCGGAAATGACATCATCTTGACCTGCAAACCAGGACGTTCGACGCAATTGGAATTCACAAACTGGCCGGCTGGGAATGGAACAGGCCTTAGTGTGCTTCCTGGTCGAGTGTTTACAGCGTGGCGTAGCATTTGACACGGCTAATGACGTGTAAACTCGTAACAAGACATATATTTCAAATGAGTCCACCCTCATTGAACAATGACTGGTGTTCCACACGTCAGGACGTCTATCTTTCGCCACAAACAAATGATGACACATCTCCTTCCCACAGCTCTACAGAAACCTCCACTGTAAGTCACATAGGTTTAGACGAGGCGCGTCAGCCGTTATTATCAACAAACTCTCAGGGACTCGATTTACATCTTCAGTGATGACTTTTTTTTTTCATCAGGGCACGCAGTCAATGACACGTTTCCGCCGACTCATGCTCTCTTGCCCACCGAAGTGTTTGCATTCAAGTCTTTGACGAGACTTTGGAGGCTGTGACTGGTAAAACAAAGCCCACTCTCTTGACGTTGGCCTGATGCAGGAGAGGACCCAGAAGGCGCCTGCCTCATTGCTCGTTTGTCCTAATGCTGATGTTTATGAGGTACTCGTTGCCATAGCAGTCGTCTGGCTTATCGGAAGTGATTGTCGTTATGATTTCTGCCTTATGTTCTGCACATGTGAGCTAACGTCCGGTGCATATTGTGTAAAGATTGAACCAGCTGGTACACTCGTCGGGTGATGTCACACCATGAGCCTGAAATGTAACGACGCGTTACGGCAATGCAGACGGCAACAACTTGTGTGAGAAGAAAATGATGCTGAACTTGTTGATATGGCCGGACGTACACAAAACACAAAACAGAACAAAAACGGAAAAAAATTAAGCACGGCGGTGAGGTTCAATGCAGAGCGAGCTACCGAAAAAAAACTCATGTTTGATTCAAAAGTCTGTTGGTGTGAAAGCACCTGTAGTCTGCCTTTTACTTCATACTCATTTTGTTGCTTGATATCCCTCAGTTTGCAGCAAACACAAACAATGTTTGCAGCAAACACTTTACAGGACTACATCCTTTTATGGATACTCACAGTGAGATACACACAGTGAGATATTAGGGTCACATGTCGCTGGGTTATGACAAACGCAAACTGTGTAGCAGCGCGCAGCGAAACAGGACACAGACAATCACTCACATTCAACAGGAGGCAAGAGTCAGGGTGAACAAATGCTGGTGGCAACATGGGAGCAGCGCTTGCTGTCCTCACAGGATGGGAACAGGGTCAAGGGAACAGTTCACCCTGGTGGATGAGAGAGGACAATCTAATTCCATTCCTTTATGTTGGCGTAAGTGTTACATCATCAGGGCATAAAACATGTTCATTAGGCTGACTGTCAATTTTACCTCCACCAAGGAGTCGGTCTGATGGCAAAATAACTCAAAGTTATGAACAGATTTGAAGGAAATGTAGAGTAACTGCTGCTAATGGACCAGGACCAGATGATTAAATGTTTTAGAACCATCTGGATCCAGGAATCTGACTCCTCCAGAAGTCGGCGCCCTATTCCCAGCTCGTGATGGGCGATTATGGGAGCGGCGGCGCTGCTGAGAAGCTCTGAGGAGTGATGTTGTACCAACATTGCTCGTTCACATCCTGTGACATGGGAAATACAGGAAGCAGCCATCTCCTGAGCCGTGCCGAATAACAGGAGGCAGAGGAGAATCTGATAAATCACACACGCACACGCATACACACACACGCACAAATGCACGCGGCCTTACAGACAATGCAGCGTTTGTGTGGATCCATTGTGCCATTTGAGTAAGGAATGAGTCAGCATCCTGTCTATCGGTCACTGAGTTTATTTTCAGATATTACTAAATATTGTGTGTGTGTGTGTGTGTCTCTGCCCTACAACTGTCTATTTTACCCTCAAATTTCCTTTTATTTGTAAAGGAAGGTGGAAAAATATTTCCTGTTCCGGAAACAATGGAAAAAAGACAAAACCAGTTATGTAATCAGACTTTAAAGATGAAGGCAAAACACATCAGGAATGTTCTCTCAAGGCCCACAGAAAAAAAACACACACACACTGGCCTTTGCGAATGAGAAAGTGGACGGTTGTGTGAACTCTCTCCCATATCTCTCTGTTTAAGTTTTTAGCCTTTATTAAATCAGCCTCACTATATCCCATTGTGCGTTCTAAATCTAATAAAGGCTTCACTGCCGCCCCCCCCAGCCCATGTGCCCAACAGAGAGCAGTCTGCCGTATTTGTATTTCCTGTAACTCTCTGGCCAAGATCTACTTGGACACTTATCCAGACAAGGAACGGACACAGATCCCATCAAACAATCAAGCTGTGTTCGATTATTTACTTTACCAAAGCTTGTCCTTGTTATGCGAATGGAAGGCTATTAGGTTTCAACGAACAAATATCTGAGTAAAATAATATTTTGGTATCAGAAATGCCCCCTTATCTCCAACCACATAGACTGTGGTTGTTCCAGAGGGCCTTCAGCTCATGTTTCTGTGACTTGAGTTAACGTCCCACCAGGCTGGTATTTTTATATTCTCCTGGGTTAAAAATAATGTAAGAATTAATGTAATGTAAGAATTAGTTTCATTTTCATCACAGCCAGGAAGCCTGACCGTTACTTGTGCTTCATGTGCCATGTGGACCAAGTGTTCCCAGCATTCTTGTGAAAAAAACACTTTAATAGTTTGCGTATTACTTGAGGAGAATTATTCTATTGTGTTAACTATGGAGGCTTTGAAGTGCTATAAATACCTTTCAAAGAGCTGTTCAAAAGACTGTCTCCTTTTATTTTTGTTAATTAATTTCTTTATTAGCGTTAATAATTTCATTTGTCTTGTGTTTGGTCTTTTCACTTTTCACTATTCACTATTCACCTGAACTAGTTTACAAACGGGAGCTCTGCGTGGACGACTAGTCTCACAGCGGGAGACACATGACAATGACATGTCACATGACAATTTGCATTGAAAAAGAATGCCTCGCACACGCAACTCGTTCTCATCGTTCATTTAAAAGTGCCGTTCAGAATCTGACTTTGAGATTCGACTCGTTCACATGTCTAAAATAAATCCAGTCACACTCGGTACAAAACAAACATATGCTAACATAACTGTAAAAAAAAGAAGCTTGTGCATGTTTGAGCCTCCATATCCCGATTAATAGGACCTTAGTTAAACCTGCGCCGCAGTTTCCTCTTTTCCCAGAAAAAGAAAAGAAAGAATATCTTTTGTCTTGAGACACCAGACCTCACAGACAGCATGAGGAACTGAGGGCCAAACCGATGGTCAAATATGATTCCAACATCAGGGGGCTGGAAGCAAAATAAGCTTCATGTGAGTTGGCAGAAGTGATCGGTTGATGCAAAGGAATGATAATCAAATACGAATGAGATTAAGAACAGAACTTATTTTTAGAGGCAATGATAAGATAATAAGCTGATGGCCCCTGGGTAACTTGATAAGTGTAAAATAATCATGTAGTTCAGTCAGAATCAGAGCCACTGTACACACACACACACACACACACACACAATGTCGGGAAATTGACTTTCATTCAAGCTGCTCTACACTGAATGGGACATTGTCTGCACCCAAACATTGTTCCCGCTGCAGCTTTTACTTAAGTAATAAAAGCAGAAAGGGGGAATGCAGAGGAAGGAAGCAGCCAGAAAGAGGTCTGATGATGAAAACCAGCAGGGGCTGAACTGGTGGAAGAAAGCCGACACTCGTTCCTTCACCTAGGCCTGTGTGAGGTTGTTGGAGGATTTGGCGTCGGGGCGGACTGGGTGACTGGGTCACGGCGTTTCTGCGCCGTGATTGAATTATTGTTTTCACATTGTGTACTGAGGCGGATACAGACGATTTTACCTCGTCCCATCAGGGGACAGGAGTGTGTTGGCGTTCACAAACACACACACACACACACACACACACCAATGTTTCTGAGTTTGGACCACTACGGCTTTGTGGGAAACGTGTCTGCCCATACGATTGCCTTCACACGTGCCTGGACGTATACACATTCAAGATGCACGTGTCTTTGCAGCGCACATATAGCCAGGTGTGTTTGTGTATGCAAACTGCTATCGGTGCATCTGTACAACACCCTAACCGACCCTAACATCTGCACGCCACGCCGCAGGACAGATCTTTGTGGGATCTTTAGTGGATTCTTTGTCCTAACTGTCTTCACTGAAGCATGTGAGCAGCCTATATACATAGGTAAACACACACGAGGGTTATTTTTAGAATACACAAGCTTTCTATGCTTCTCTGACCACTGCATCGTGTGTGTGTGTGTGTGTATGTGCATGAAAGAATGCAGAGAAATATGCTTGTCATTTTTGTGATGTTATTGTCATATTGATTTTATCTATTTCTGTGAAGTGTCCTTGGGTGTCTTGAAAGGTGTTTTTAAATAAAATCTATTATTATTATTATTATTAAAAAAGAAAAAAACAAAGAAGTTCCAGAATAAACCAGAGATTTATGTTTTTTGAATAAATGATGTCATTACGCATCTAAAAACATTCACAAGTTCGCTTACGAACAGCGTTGGCCGAGGTGTGTGACAGCTAATACCATCATATAATGTTATTTGTCTTCCTGGGCACTAATAGTACACGTCAACATTGTGGAAGAGAGGATGTGTCTGCATCACGGGGCAGACGTGGGTATATGACAGTGAAATGATGCAGCGCTCTGAGGCTCCAGTGGGGCGGTGACATCACACACAGAGCGTGAGAATGTGTTAAACTTCTCCGAAATGTAGCACAGTGAGTGATTGATTAAGCAAACAGACATGTTTTGTTCCGTGATGCAGGCTGCAGTTTCTGCTTTGGGAAAATATAACATCAAGGTACTTGAAGAAGTAAGTGACTCGGTTTTCATCAAATGTCCTATAACTGCATTCATTTCTGGTCAAGTGAATGAGCTCAGCCAAAGAAGGTGTGAGGATGTTTACGTGGATCCGTACCATCCTCAGTGAGAGGAGGAGAAACTTGTCTCTGGTGGTTCTCCTGTTCGCCTCCTGCATCTTTTCAGATGTCAGCGTTATTTGATCTGTATTGTTCCATGGCCGCATACGCTTATTGTGAAGAGAAGGCCATGTCATCGGAGACATTAACCCACCCACCCACCATGTTTCTCTGAAACAGGAGAAGCTGTTTTGCACATAAACAAGGATCATAATCAGTTTTTTTTTTTTTTTTGACCCAGTTGAGGTCAGCGGTGGTTTGTAAATTCAGACTATTGCAGCAGGAAAGACCACACACACGAATGCACCCTGTGCTTGTATCCGCGTGGACGTCATCCAGCTGGAACATTGCAGTCTGGTGTGAATGAGTCTCCCATCCATACATGCGGGCGGCTGGTCAAACAAAGGCTGACCTGACTGATGGACAAACCCTTTCTGATCTCCCGTGTCTACACGGCACAATTTGTCCCCCTGAAACCCCAGAATAATCCTGTCCTGGGGGCTGCTAAGCCACAAATGTGCTTTGAAAGGGAGAGGGGGGCAAAGACCTGGCTCAAAAAGAACCACATGGGCGTCCCAGTCGTCATCGTCCCTCTGAAATGACTTATTGTATTTTAATGTGTTTGCTCAGACAACCTTCGATGACCCGATGGTTAGAAAAATCAGAGCTGGAGGATACGTATGAAATACTGGAATATGGTGTGAGACCATATTATCTGGCGTTTTGGTAACTGCATGTCAAATATAACTGGTGACTGGCTATAAATGTTGTGTAACAATGGAATATTTGAGACTTTATGTTTATTCGACTCAAACAGACGATCTGCTTTGTCATCATATCCACAGAAAGAACTTGTAAAGGCACATTTCCCACAAAATATCACTCTCCAGCGTTACATCATTTCATCAAACGTTTTCCACTTGCAGTCATTTAAATGAAAGCAAACCCTTCACACACACTCAGTCTGATGGGTCCCATCGTGCCGCAGCTCTAAACATATTTGGTTCCTGCTCTTAGCTTCTCCTTATTTTTAGACCGTTCCGACATAACATACACTCACTCACTTTTCACAGTCAACTGCTACTTCAGTCAGAAACTGTTGCGAGATCAAGTATGCTCCGCCCCCACTGCCGCTCATGTGTTTGTCCTGGCTTCCTGTCCAGCAGCCGATGGGAGGAGCTCCCAGCTGCCTCCACCTGAGTTCATTCATTGACTTCTCACCCCAGACGTACAGCAGCTAGTCTTCACACCCCTCTGCCATAAACCAGTATTCGACTGGCTCCTCTTCCTGTAATTTCTTCCTGCGGTACCGTGTTCCAGTTGTATCACATGTGTCCGGTTGTAACCTGCAGTGACAGGATTTCAAGGTGAAAACCGAGTTGTTGGCGTTCCAGTTTCATCACCAGACAAACACACACGTCACACTCACAACTACACTGCAACAACAAACCCGCTGGCAACTCTGTGTGCATGGAATAGAGACTTAAGAAAAACAGTCTGGGGGGGGGGGGGGATCTTGTATCTTTCAAATCGGTTTCAGTTCACATGCGTGAGAACAAATTTACAAACACAGGTTATTGAAATGAAGCATTTGAGGCTTGAAAGAGGGACGGTGAGTTGGTGGTTTCCTCCACTGATTGAGAACAGCAGCTGCAGCTGACAGAAAAACTGAGCAAAGAACATGAGGCCATTCTGTCCCATCAGACCTTAAACACCTTCAGAAGCCTTCGTCATACTGCACGTTGAACACAAGCAGTCGTCCTCCAACAATGAGGACAAGTCCAGTCACCTTTACACATCCGATCAGCCTGCGTTTGACGATTCTGGGGAACGGTGAGGCTGGAAAAAGACACGGAAGACAAATGAAATGCCTCCAATCTGGATCTGGCCAATACAGAAGTGCAAGAACACACAACGTGAGTGTGTGAGTGTGTGAGTGTGTGAGTGTGTCCTCAAATTCAACGCTGGGTTCCTGTAACACAATGGCTCATTATTTCAAGGCGACACACACACATACACACACAATAGGGCAGTTTCAGGCCATCAGATTAGTGGAGGACTGACCCCTTCCCCACCCCGAAGCAACTTCCCTTCTCCCCTGAACCAATGAGAACGGAGGGCTGGCAGAAAGTGTAACGTGAAACCAGGGGTCTTGGCTCTACATTTCCAACCTGGGGCACAGTTGGAGGCCAACGCAAACAACAGCAGTAGTCTTTCACACTGTGTCACTTGTGCAGATTCCCCGCTCTCTGCAGACACATACGGTTTGCTCACACCATCTGTCGCAAGCGGTTACATTCGCCGATACAGACACACACACACACACACTCATGACAGATTTGGCCTCGTGAGACTTGCTCTGCCGCCATGGATTAATCATTTTGGTGGCTGGTTGTGTGCGTAACTGGGCCGGAGGAGCTCAAGTTTTGAGCAGTCAGGTTGACATTCGTGAGCGCTGTGGCCGTCTGCATGAGGTGACAGGGCCCCTCTTTCTGTGCGGAGGCTGGATGATGCAGTATGTGCTCTCCTTCCTCTCCCCCCAGCTGAGCTCCGGATCGCCCTGTAGCTGCGACGTCGGCCCCGACGGGACAAAGAAGAAGAAATCCAAGAACCTGTAAGTGCTCAAATCAATTTGTTTGTTGCCATGGTGAAAGTTGTGTGAACGGATGAGACAGATTATTACTTCTTTTTTTTTAAAATACATATTTGTACTTGTTATTCATTGATCATGTATTTTTTGAAAATGGCATTGGTTTTTTTTGGCCCATGACTTCTTCAGCGTTTTATTCTCATTCTAATTGTTAAACCGTCGTGTAAAACTTTCGCTCTCTGATTTTCCATCCCCCGATGAATAGTGATGAGATGCGGGCTGCCGTGGACTTTGGGGTTTGACAGACTTAAACACATCAAGATAACGTGTTGCACTGGTGTGATTGGATTAGTGAGGATGTGCTCCGATGCATCAGTCAGTCCCTGTGTCAGTCTGTGCGAAGCTGTACGTGTTCCCGGAGCTGAACTGCAGAGGCGTGTCTGAGCTCTAAAGTTCCAGGTGATTATTTGACGCCGACCATCATCTGTGTGACTGTGCGGTAAGTGAGTGTGGTGACATATGTGTGTGCCTCGTATTGTCAGCGGTGTCAGAGGCAAAGTGGTGCGCTCTGTGTGTGTGTGTGTGAGTGTTTGTTATGTGTGTGTCGACGCCTCGGTGATTCATCAGCTGTTGAAGGAGCTTTCTTCACACTCCGGTTCATCGGGATGAAAGCACATTTTCTCTGTGTGAGGCCAATAAAGTGTCTGTCCTCGAGCTTGAAAACGGCCTGTGCTTTTACAAGCTGTGGTTAGTTGTGTTGTTTAGTTAACCAGCAGATTAAGTGATTAAGATTCCACAGCTTTTTTGTTTAAACCCCCAAGTCCAGATTCTGCTGCTTTTCTGTCAGTTTACAGCTCCATGTTATTTATCTGTTGAATATCATTGAGGGACACTGAATATCGTTTGTGTGCTGTGTTTTTTTCAGTTTTTAATTACCTTTCAGGGTTGGCTAATTATAGATTGTTGGTCATTTATCTTGAATTATCTCTAAGAATTAAACGTTAGTAACAACAAATATTATTTTGACAGTTTCTATTTATGTTTAAAGTCACTTTTATAAGTATTACTCAGCAGTTTTAGGCCACATCTGTCCAGTTTGACATCTGTAGGTTGGAGCGGATGACGTTTTTCTTTCTCAAAGGCGGCCATCAGGTTAGCTCCTAATGGTACGTGTCACCGTCCCCCAACCCCCCCCCCCCCCCCCTTGTGTTGCTGTGAGAACAGAAAAATGTGCAATGTATCATTTCTAACAT
>NW_027613833.1:0-33116 GCF_965212315.1 Lampetra planeri
GGAGGAGGAGTTAAGGAAACACAGATGCTGAGATTTCCATTTAACCCACAGTTCCACGTTCATTACGAATCCGTCCCGAGCAGAGTGAATGTTAAGACGCTCCAAATTAACCCTGAGAGTGACAGAAGCAGCCTCAGCTGTCTGCGGTATCACTTTCCATCCAAATGGTACGGATGGGGGCCCGACAACTGTCACCCTGACCTTGCCTCTTTACGCTGCTCTCTCCTGAGAGCTCTCTCTGAGGTGGGGTGGGGACAAGATGACCGGCCATTCGCGTCTCCTCTGTCCCAATCAAAATACATCTACCATTTGCATCTTAACATGTGAACCAAACGTTAAACTTAATGTCCGCCAGACTAGAGCGAACCACCAATTAAATCATATATAATAAAAACTAGTCACTGGCAGCTGCAGAAGGATATTTAATAGCAGTTAATTCAAGAGCTAACAAATTAGAGGATCCACAGGAACACATGTGCATGCACACACAGGGGCTTGTGACGTGTTTAGGGTAACCTCAGTTATTTGTGCCAAGTTTTATTGCGATCCCTCCCTTACTTATTGAGATATTTCTCTTTGAACCAAAGTAATCATAGACTACCTTGGCAACACAGATGCCTGCTTTTCTAATCTCGGTCTAATGCTTCGCTGAAGGTTTTTCCGTGAGCACAAATGTTTGTTACAGTTGTCCAGTCAACCAGCGGGTGAGGTGACGTGGGAAATGCAGTGACAGGAGCCTGTAATCCTGCTAATGACAGATGTGACAGTAGCCGTCGCACTAGAATGAATAAAATCTGTTTGTGAATGCGAACGCTCCGTGTTGACACCGAGGCTACATCTTGAAGCTGCGCTGGCTCGGAGGTCGTGAGCATCAGTCAGCAGCCATCACTGTGTTTTCGTATCAAATCGGTATCAGTTACGCCGACCAAGGCTACTGGGTGTTTTAGCGAAGCCGGCGAGACGAGGGAGGGGAAGTCTCTCCGGGGGGGACGTTGGAGGGTGTGTGAAGCAGTGGCCTGCGTGCTGTCGGCCAGCCGCCTGAGGGGAAGGCACATGGTGCCAACAGCTGCCATGGTGAAATGTTAACCCCTCTAAATGCTCCGTCCAGTAAACAGCGCCGGGCCGAGCACATGCCAGAGGGGGAGCCTGGGTGAGGAAGGGGTGAAGAGGGTGAATGGGGCGACCCAGCTGACGCCGTGGAGAAAGGAGAATTGACCTCTGTGAAATGGCTGATTAAAGTGTGATGGTCACAATGCTTGGGGGGCCAAAACAGGACATGACAGTGAGGGACACTCAGCACCCTCTTTGGCAAACTGACTCAGGCTGCAAACCACAGACGGGAAGCTCCAGATTTAGGAGATACTTGAATTGGATGTATTTACTTAGACGGAACACGCCGCGTACGTAGAATACTGATGACAGATGCCTTTATCTTCCCTAGACTGAGCCACGCCGAGTTTATTTTATCCCACAACTGGACTATGAATAGCACCGTGCTCCTTCAACTATCCATCCTTTACTATCCAGGACGACTTTAAAGCCCATTTACCTTTAAAATTGACAAATGAACTGCACTTCGGGGGGGCCTGTTGCAACCAGTGGCTCGACTGCAGGTTCCCATGCTCTTGGTCCCCTTGGGGAGTGGCAGCAACAGATGTGACGTCTGCACTCCCCCGCTTGTCCTCAGCCTCTGCCTCCGAAGCTTGTAAAACAATCCGTCTTCCACTTGTAAAAACATTATATCCTATAACTCTCACTGTGATACGCACAGAAATACAATTACAACCTAATTTTCAGTGGTGATAGCTGCATCTCATGCTAATTGATGCTTAAATATGATATAGGACCTCTGGTGTAATATAATATTCTTCAATCTGTCGTTTATGTTTCACTCTCACCATCTCTTTTCACAGCATACACACTTAATTATGCAAAGACGGCCACATTGACCCAGACTACAGGAGCACAATATGATCAACAATCCAATCCAGGATTCAATGATCTTGAACTTATTTTTCTGAAAGCGTTAAAAATTTCACAGGTTCCAACCTCTTCATATGTGATTTTATTGTGCTGCTTTTGAATCATCTAAGTACTCACTACAGTCCTTGACATTCGCCTGGGCAACAACGCCCCCATCTGGTGCTGTTTCCTCGGCCTGAGGATGTTGTTGGCTGTCAGAGGTGCCTTTTCTCTCAGTTCACTCACATTCTCGCATCTTCTTTTCAGATAAACGCAGTATACCTGGTGATCTATGGGACTGAGATCCTTAAAGTCATTAAATAAGAAACTTTCCCAAAATGATGACTCAAAATATCAACTTAATATGTGAACGATCTCCCAATAATAAGTCTAATATTTTAAAATAGTGAGCTTTTTCCATATAGTTTCTCAATTCCAGAGAGACTTCCCACATCTCTGTCACATCTATCATTGTGTAATAGTGGAATAAATATACCACCTTCAAAATGAATAAAGCAATGTGACTTATCCTGTATCTGTCTGCTCCCCTTCTAATGATCCTTGCACATAGTGGGAGGAAACACAATGACAATGAGTTTCTCAAGCAGTCCAAACTCTTCCAAACAAGTTTATTATGAGGGATTGTGAGAGATTCTCCGATACGGTTTCCTAATCTCAGCAACATCCTGTCCACCACAGCCCACACAATACAATCTTTTCTATCACCCCATTAACCACAACTGAGTGTGTGAGCAAGACAAGGGGGCAAAATTCTGGGGTGAAGTATTCTGTTTTCCCCATATCTGACTGCTCAGAAATCATCTCTCAGGTGAGTTTATCTCAGGCATCACACACACCTGCCATAACTGACAGCTGAGTCCCAGCAACATGTCCCAGCAAGGATAAACTCACTCCAGTGCTTTTGTTTCAGGGACCCTTGGGCCATTCACAAACCGCAGTGATGAGGCTTCCAGACTTTAGACTGTGGTTAACCAAACATCAACCACTCGCCCAGCTTTGTGGTCTTGTTGAACAAGGGATCTCTCCAGAGGCCGTCTTCCACAAATGATGGACAAACAGTCATGGAAAAAAATGATTAGACCACCCTGGTTTTCTTCAATTTCTTGCCTGGTACCACTAAGGTATATTACCTGAAGAATAAAATGATTCCACAATACGTCATGTCCTATTTTACATAAGTTTAATTGTAATTCCCAGGGTATGCCATTTCATGTCATAAACGGCACTGCTCATGCACAGGCCTATGATTTCCTGCTTACATTCGAGCTGTATGTAACCCTCCAATGACATGATGTAATGACAGGAATAAATACTTGCTTAAATAAGTTAAAAAGAACAGTTAAAACATTTGAATTCAGGTTCAATTAAGTCATAAAAGTGAGCTAAACGATATCAACATTGATTTAAATATTGCAATACACATTTAAAGCTTAAGAGTGAGTTAATACAGAAGTTTCACATAAATAAGTGAGTTAATAAGAGTTAATAAGAGTGTACCGATGGAAAATTCCCGTCACTTCCCCTTTAAGAGCCGAGCTGCTGCAGGACGGAACAGAGGAGGAGGCAGGAGCTGAGCAGACATCGGAAAACTACATATTACGAGTTAATGTAGGGCCTGTAAACATTATTTACGTGGACATGACTTCACAGGGACTATATAGATATTATAGACTCTGGCTATGGTGAGTTTCATTTCATTGTTTTCTATGTTCATGGGTCGTGGCTACCAGAGTTAGTGTCTCTGTTTATAATCGGGATTCAAGATAACCAGTCACGCCCAAGCTAACTTGTCATCTTCATCTATGCACCAGTGAGGAAATCGTCGGAGGACTTGGATCGCTGCCTGACGAGTACTGGAGGTTTGAATCCACGTGGGGAAAGGATTATTTTTTTTAACTGAAATGTTCTTTAAACTGAACAAGTGGATACATTTGAACTTGAGCTGACAAGAATCGATCCTGAACTGAAGCGTCCACGCTTTTATTTTTATTCGGCGTTCATGACTGTTGTTGATGGTTATGGTCCACTCCAATTTGATTTTGAAATTGCGAAAAGTTTTTTCCTTGGGAGGAAAGGAAAAAATAAGAGTTAACTCAGGAAACTAGATTGAAAAAAATAGAGTAGATCTACATAACTCAATGTAACTATAAGACAGGTCGAAATTAGCTTGACTGAAAAAAGAGAGCTATATTTATTACTCTTATTTGTGATTCCCTGCAGGGTATTTTGGGGGGGATTGTGCTCTATATGTTCATTGCAAATCCAGTAAATTGCTGGCGTTTTGTACTTGACTTTGCGGTTTGTGGCTCATTCATTTTGCTCCCCACTGCTTAGAACCTAGAACTGGTCCAGTGGCGCACATAGTGACACCGGGGCTTCATGTAGCACAACCCAGAAGTTGTCAGCTCTCACATAATGCCTAAAACAAAAGAATTATGTGAAGCCACAAAGGCAGCCATCTTGGAACTGCTGGGAAATGGCATGAGTGAGAGAGAGATAGCCAAAAAACTGAACATCTCCAAGACAGCCGTTCATTACACCAAGAAAAAGCAAGCTGAACATGGTACTACCAAATTGCTAGCTGGTCGAGGCAGGAAACGTATTTCTACCCCACGAGAGGACCGTGCACTCATCCGCTCCTGTGTCAGGAATCGTCGTCAGACCTCAGAGGACCTTAAAAAAGAGTGGGCACTGTCGACAAATGTGACTTGTTCTGCAAGGACAGTTCGAAATCGACTTCTGGAAGCTGGTCTGAAGTCAAACAAGGCACGGAAGAAGCCCTTCATCAGCAAAGGCCAGAGGAAGGCCCGGTTCTTTTCCAGGGGGTAACAAGGATTGTACTGTTGATGATTGCGATGAGGTTCTCTTCAGTGATGAATCCAATTCTGAGTTGATTCCCACTCCAGAAGAAGGGTTAGGAGGAAACCTGGAGAAGCCCACAAACATGGGGGTGGATCGTGATGACTGCGTTCAAAATCCAGGGATCATATCAAACCTGTGATTGCATACATCAGATAATATTAGCCAGTCATTTTAACCTTTAATTGAATCTTAAACTCATTGAATACTGTATGCATTATAGCAGTAAACCCAGTGACAGTCCTTTTTACTGTGATTATATGTTAAAGGAACTCTAAAGGAACCTATTTTGTGTGTCCATTGTTTTAACTCAAATCCTAACCAGGCAACTTTGACTGGTAATGTCAGAGGACAAATCCTATGATTCCTAAATCAGTAGTACGTTTTCCTAGATGACGAGCAAGCAGTTGGTACTTGATCAGATCGACAAATATTACTCATCTTGGTGCACCAGGAGGATTGAAAACTGAGGGCTTTTAGGTGTAAATGTGAAGGTGTGTTCCAACCTGCCCAGGAACCGTCGTCTCCTGACACAGTCGAGTGGAAGGGAAGGTTTCGACTGACATGTCTGAGCGAAATTACAGGAAAATGAAGTGTGTCAACAAGACATGAATCTTGTGTTGGTCTTTGAAAAGTGTGTGTTTCTCTTATTTACCTGTTCACTAATATCAAGTGGGACTTTTGTATTTGCTTTTAAAGCAGGGTATGAATTTTCACATGTACATTATACGACAGAATGACTGTATGACCTGTGGTGTCGATGGGCGGCTGAGGGATGCAAATTCTTTGTGTCTGTGAGAAGAAGTATCTGAGGACACATTTTCTGACATTACTCACCTGCTGTCTCCGCCGTCTCACCTGGACCAAACGGTATCCTGAAGACAATTAAAATCGTGAAAACATGGCATGATGAAAATAACTTGTGCTCATATGAGAGTTGGGATGTTATTTCAATGTGGACTGACTATGACTGTGTTAACTGGTCTTTCCCTTCCATTGATATGTCCATAGTGCCTCCCAGTGGCCAATTACAGTATTGACATGTATTGCGTTTAATTTATGTGGGTGTTTTATTTTATCTGGCATTGTATATACACACCCTATGTTTCTAACATATGCACTGATACGATATTATCATGTTTGTTCGTATTGTTAAAACCGCTTTTATGTATATATATATATATTTCTATTTTTCTTACAAAATGTAAGTTTGTTTTTGTGCTAGAGTTGTCTAATAAAGTGACAACGAGTGGATGTGTTATATTGTTGGAGCCTGCTATTGATTGGAATATTGATTGAAATAAATCGGAAGAAAAACACAGAACGTACCTTTAAAAAGGCCCCGCCCTTGATGACGCAGTCGTTGTTTGGACCGTGACGCTGCTTGTACACGTAGCCCAGTAGGATGTGTTTCATTGAAGATGGTGGCGCTGTGTCAGACTCGCTGTCCTGCACATTTGTAAGATTTTATTTAAATATCTGTGCACATTTCACACGTTCGGGCAAGGTTAGGTCTACACAAGGACTCACCGCGTTACACTCTGAGCATTTACACCTCGTGCCTGTCGCTTAAATCAGACTGTTATCCTTGTAGTTAGCATAGACTAGTTAGCCAGCAATGCTAACATTAGCGCTAACATTAGCTGGTCAGGCACTGAACCTGTTAAAATATGCTCGACGAGTGGCCAGGGACCTGTAACTGCACGGTGAAAGTCCCCTGTCACTTTTGAATATTTGTGAAAAGGAGAAGTCATTTGGTCACAGTCAGCCTTTAGTCGCTTTGAATTCGGGCAGGATAGAGCGACTTTGGACACCAGTGTTGTGTTGGTTATGGCGAAAGGGCATGTAACATTAGAGCACTGTAGCGTTACCGTTAGCTTTCGGGCATAAGCACTGTGGACCTGGAATTTAAACGTGTGACTGGATGGTGTATGAGACCAAACTAACTGAGTTGAATTTCAATGGGTGTCAGTTGATTAATAGAAGTATGTATCATGTGTCTCTAGAGGAATAAGTTTTGTATCATGATGGCTGTCACACCGGCGACTAGCTAATGCTAACGTTAGCTGTCAGGAGGATTGCAGTGATTGTTGATGAATTTCTAACCGTGCGCTGTCAGACTGTTTAGAATCACATTGGAAGGAATCTATGTGTGGCAAGACAACTTCCGCATTGAGTTTACTGCTAAGGATCTCCTGTTCTAACACTTAAATGATCATTGTCAGTCTGTTAGCTTCCTTGATATTGTCACTGACAGATTTCACTTATTTCGTACAAAAAATTGCTCTTTTGATGTTTGCTGCTTGACGTTTTCTGGTTTAGTCTTAAACAATTGTTACAAACTCATTTCGTAAGGTATTGCATGAGGCATGGTATATTTTTTACTAATAGAATTATATAAAAAAAATGCACATTAAAGCAAATGAAAGAAAAAATCTTAGGGAAATTGTTGATGTAAGTGCAAAGTTGCCACGTTGTATTGTCTATTTAAATAGGATCATGGGCCACTGCACAAATAAAGGTGTGGTAAGGTCCATCCAGCCAGGTGTTGCTTTGCTCTTAACTGTATGTTCTCTTTTCTCCACCCAGCTACAACTGATTTCAGCCTCTTCAGTGACAACGACCTGAGTTTTCTGGTCATCAGACCTGTTAACTCTGCAGACATGCAGCCCCCTCCTCGGGCTGGATTTCCTGGAGCCTCTGGCCCTCCTCCCTCCGGGCCTAATATGTTCCGCAGGACCAGGCCTCACAAGCATGCAGGAGCAGCTCCAGCTTCAATGCCACCCCCCACTCAGCCCATGACAGACCCTTTTGCTTTTGTTAGAATGCCTCCACCTGTGGCTGCAGGTGGTCTCCCAACAGTATCCAACAGCAACCCTCCGTTAATGCAAGCCCCACCTAACAGCATGTATGCTCAGGCGTGTGCAGGTCTGCCTCCACAACCACAGACACTTGAGGAGGTCCCAGCAGCTCACCCTGGTCCCCCAGCATCGTCTGTACCAGGTGTGACTATGTTCAACCCTCACAATACAGCAGCAGCTGGTGCAACCCATGCGGGATATGTACCCCCACATACTGAACAGGGTTATTTTAACTCAAGAGAACCATCTTTGTCTGCAGAACCAACATATGTGGCTTCAGCCCCAACACCTAGTCAGACACCATTCAATCAGGAATTTCATGGACAGCCCCCCTCCCAGCCCACATCCTTTCAGCCAGTGCCTCCCACCACCACTTCTTCCCAGTGGGCTCCCGATCATGCCAGTCGTCCTCCTTCAGTTCAGAACTACTTCCAACCTACTAGTGACCCTCCACCACAACATTTTAATATACAACCGCAACCCCAGATGTATCCTACCAACACGCCATCACCCCTTCATCACACCCCCACCCCTCCAACACAACACGGTCACCCCCAGTTGCAGGCTCCTCCTCCAACCCAGAACCCGGAAAAGGCCTCTAGCTCTCAGTGGTCTGACCCAAATGCAGCCCAGCAGCAGAACGCTCACTTCCAAACTCAAAACTACTTTAGTCAGAGCTCTACCCCCCAGGACTCATGGTTTAACCAACCTCCCCAGGACCCAGGCTACCACCATATGGTCCATCTGCAACCGCAGCCTGATCTGGATCCTGGAGCTCATTATGTATCTAACACTGGGCCTCAGCCGAGTTCTCCTGATGCTGGTGCGGTTCCTTACTCTCAGGATTCTGGTACACTCTCAATGTTCTTCAAAGACAATGGTGTAGAAAATGAGGGAAACACTGGCTGGAGAAAGAAATAAGGCAGTGAATGGTAATCCTGAATCCTTGACACATCCCACTAACCCTCAAACTGCTCTACAAGCCCACAGTGGCCACACAGGTGTTTCTTTGGATCACCACGGAGCCTCTTTACAAGATAATTCACATATCCCGTACATGAATGATGGAAAGCCTGCACCAGAAGAAAATAGCCACAATCCCCCTCAATCTCATTATGACCATGTGGAGAATTTGGAGTGTGTCCCAAACCAGGAGGTGTTACCCAGTGAAATCCACGGAAGCCCGACTGCTGCTCTTGCCCCTGCTGCTGTTTTCCATTCCTGCTCTTGCTCCTGCAGCTATTGCAGCGACGCATGAAGTGGACTCGTTCGAAACTGGGCCCAACCTGGAGACTCCAGATTCTGTTCCAAGACCAATAAGGTCTGCAAGCGTGTCATCAAACTACAGTAATATGAGTCATGGAAGTGGAGCTGGCACCCGACGACACCAGGGTGTAGTAGGCACCTTTATTCAGCAGGAAAGCCCTCGTCTCAGTGATGATCCTAACCTGTCCGCTGCCACGGGAGGCTACTTTGAGCAGATTGACACTTCCTCAGCTGGCGATATTGGTGCTCAACCGAACTCCCAGGAGCAGACGTGGTCCTCAACACCGAGCCCCCCCAAACCAACTGGTGTCTTTCAGGCCAGCGCTAACAGTTCTTTTGAGCCTGTGCGTTCACATGGTGTTGGAGTGCGTCCGGTTGAGATCGATAGGGCTAAAATGGTCGCGGGAAGGTGGCGCAGATTCCATTCCTGGTAACCTAGAGCAGCCACCAGACAACATGGAAAACATTTATGGCCACATGGCTGGAGGTGCTGTGCCTCATCTGGTGCACCCAGTGGTGCTTCCTCACTCTCGACCTTCATCCCGTGCCCTTGGGGCCAATCGGCCATGTGAGAGCCCTGCCACTACTCTGTGGGCACAGAATGATCCCACCAGCTTGAGCTCTAACATTGTTCTAGCCCCCGCAGCACCGACTGTTCTTGCTCCTTTGCGAGAGCCTATTGCTGATGTAATTCAGCCTCCTGAAGATGGTCCGCTGGACCTCCAGCCTCCCCAGAGAACACAGCAAGCATCAGAGAACCTAGAGAACCCACCAAAGGTGAGTGAGGCTGAGCCATCTGACTCCCAAGGCAACCTGGGCTATGCGTCTCTCTTGGTAACCGATTCCCTCCATCAACCTGTTTTGATTGCCCCACCAGTGTCAAACGTGATTAGCCCTCTTGTTCAAGCACCCGGTCAAAGTAATCAAAAAGAAACAGCACCACTCTTGAGATCTACTTCTCAGGGGTACCAGCACTTCACAACCACCATTAGTAGCAGCTAATCCAAACCCACTGTTTGCCCCTGGACCCATCAGCTTCAGTTCCTCAGCTTTGCACCAGGTTCCACTCAATCTGACTCGGGACAAAACAGAAGACAAATCGTCTGAAATCGCAGCTCAGCTGGAGTCTCAGCCAGTTCGCCCTCCTCTGTCAAGGGGTCAGTCGTTGGGCGGAGACAATGCATTTGTTCTCCAAGCTAATTCACCAGCGTCTCTCCCATCTGCTCCTGTCTCCAATCATAATCAGCCATCCAATTATCAACTGCTTGATTTTTCTATGCACCAATCACAACCCCAGAATCAAGCATCCGGCCATCCTTCCTCTTTACATGAATCTCCACACTCTACTAATGGGTTTTACCTGCAGGTCACCAAAGATGCTAAGCAGGGGGTAAAAATGGATGGTAGTACCCCTCCTGTCCACACCCCAGCGTCCTTATTTACACCACAGGCACCAGCAGCCCCCTTTCACGCAGCTCCCACCACCCAGCAGCCACCAACCGAACCTGCTAGGGCCACAAATTCTGTGGCAGCACCACAGAGACAAAATGATGCTCCTGCTGTTCCAGTGAGTGGAGCTCAGCCTTCCTCTGGCCAGTACCTGCCTCCAGCACGGGAGCCTGCTGCGGCGAGCATTCCTCCAGCGTCTGCCGCATGTCCCCCTGAGCCAGTTCCTCCAGCGGTTTCCCAATCAGCTCAAGGAGAACTACCTCGACCTCCTTCCTCTGTGGGCAGCCAGCAGGGCTATGGGCCCCCTCCTGTGCCAGGGCAGATGTACGGAGGATATTATCCTGGTTACGGCGAGTACCCAGATGGAAGAGCACCATATCCCCCTGGCCAGTACCCACCTGGGGATCCGAGAGCGCAGCCATATTACCATGTATGCAATGCTCTTATTTCTATGAAACCTCGTTTGCCTTGTTTATTGTCTGATGACCGATGGCATACTCCACCTCCAAATGTACACAGCAGACAGACAACTTACTCGTGCTTTGATCTCAGGACGGTTCCTACAGAGGCAGAGGAGAGCCTTGGTATGGCAGATATGAAGGACCGAACCCAGCCTACCGGGATCCAAACTACCAGTACAGAGAACCCCAGCCGGACCGACCCAGCTCCAGAGCCAGTCAGTACTCTGACAGGCCCTCATCAAGGTCAGTCAAATAATATTATTATTTTCAAAGGTTTTGTTCTTGATCTGTTTTGTTTGCCTCCTCTTTGACAGGCAAGGCTATCCTGAAGACTACCACAGAGCAAACCGAAGTGCCTATAATGACTATTATGCAGATTATGCCAAGCATTATGATTATGGAGGTAGGGCATATACAACAGAACACTTGATTATTTACCAGTATGAATGCTCTTCTCAAAAGACTTAGTAGGTTTTCCCTTTGTTGGTCACAAACCTTTTCGCCTTATGTGTATTCGTTATGGTTTCTTCTCCCTCCCTGTGCTATGTTGAAAGGGTACAACTACGGGCAGTATGACCCCCGATACAGAGGATACTACGATCAGTCCTACTGGGCTAATTATGACGACGCCTACAGACACAGAGACAACTACTATAATCAGCAGGTGTATCCTGCCAGGTATGCATGAAAGCATTGAACACTCTTGGTGGTGCATGTGATTGAACTTGGAATCTTTCTGGAAAAGGTCTGGTCTGTCCAAAGGAAACTAGCTGTAAAAGAATTATTTTAAGTTATTCAACGCAGGTTTTAAGATGCTTTGTTACCTTCCCTCATAGGAAAGAAGGCTATGATGACCAGTGGAGGTACTATCCTGGTTACGATTCCAGTTTTGACGATGATTATCGACGGCGCGGAGAAATGTACGGTGATGATTTTGACCGCCGGAGTGTTCACAGCGAGCAGTCAGTGCACAGTGTGCACAGTTCCCATAGCCACCATAGCAGGCACAGCGGCTACAGCTCCAGGTCACAGCAGGTCAGTGTATTTTTACATTTTTTTAACCTTTCAAGCTCACAGCTCCTGGAACCACTGCACTGAGACCTCCTCCTTCATGCCTGTGTTCTAACAGTCGGTTCCGCCCCTCATGCAGAGCCAGGTGTACCGGAGCCAGCCTGACTTAGTGTCAGCGGTCTATGACACCACATCATCCACGTTGGCTGTGGACTACTCCTATGGACAGTACCCCAACCAGACGGATGCTTCCCAGAACTACAGCCAGTATCTCTATCCCTCTGAGTACACCGCAGACAGCACCTGGATCGCCCCAGAACAACGTAAGTACACAGTCTGTTTCAAGGCGTTTAGCATCAGTTCCTTTTTTTCCCCTCTAACTGGTTTTCTCCTCTAGCTCCACCTCGTCCTGCAACCCCAGAGAAGTTCACCATCCCCCACCGGTGTGCCCGCTTTGGACCTGGTGGTCATCTGGTCCAAGTTCTGCCCAATCTCCCCTCGGCCGGACAACCTGCTCTCGTTGATATCCACAACATGGAGGTACATGATTTTCCTTTCCTAGTCACACATGAGACACAGAACACTGTATATGATATGAAAACCATTCCTACTGGTTTTCATTTCGTTATACAAGTGCAAATGCAGTCCTTTAACCGTTATTTTGGACTTTCTATCTGCAGACCATGCTGCAGGACACTTTGGATCAGGCAGAACTACGAGCCTTCCCTGGACCTCTTGTCAAGTAAGAAAAAACAGTTATAACCAACAAGCCTGTGTCATCTCTTTATTTGACCTGTGATTGTTTACCTGCTTCATGTCCTGCATCCCTCCATCAGGGAGGAGACTCATAAGGTGGATGTGATAAAGTTCTCCCAGAACAAAGCCCTGGAATGTTCCCGTGACAACAACCTCTTAGATAGAGACTCTGCCCGCCTACTCTGGGACTTCATCATGCTACTCTGCAGACAAAATGGGGTAAGAATGCACAGCTCAGACAGTCTCTCCTACATGCAGTTCAACACGCTTTCTGAATTTGCTGAGCCATCTCCTTCTCTCTCTGTCCCTTAAAGACTGTGGTGGGCACGGACATTGCTGACCTCTTGCTGAAAGAGCATCGCTCGGTCTGGCTGCCAGGCAAAAGTCCAAATGAAGCAAACTTAATTGACTTCAACAACGAGCCGCTGGCCCGAGCTGAGGAGGAGCCAGGAGCCGGACCGCTGTCCCTCCTATCAGACACCTTCATGACAGTTCCAGAAAATGTTGGAAAAGAAACGGAACGTTTCAGGGAGCTGTTGTTATTTGGCCGCAAGAAGGTACGAAGCCCTGTCTGTAACTGTATTGGAGAAAATATTAAGTTTGGATGGAGAATATGCTCTTCTTTGTCTGTGTGGAGTAGGATGCACTGGAAGCAGCCATGAAGGGAGGTCTCTGGGGCCACGCCCTGTTATTGGCCAGTAAAATGGACAACAGGACACATGCACGTGTCATGACAAGGTGAGGTGACTGAAGAGCTGTCAGTTTCTTTTTTTCCACCAGGAACAGGTGTGAAAATGTATTTTGTCTTTTTTTTTTTTTTTCAGGTTCGCCAACAGTTTGCCAATCAATGACCCTCTCCAGACTGTGTATCAGCTAATGTCAGGGAGGATGCCAGCGTCAGCCACTGTAAGCATCTGTTTGGAATCACATTCCAGAGATTGTGTTGGTTCTGAATTTGTTTTGGTGATATTGTCAGGTGTGTGGTATGGCTTTATGGCCTCTGAGATGTTCAGTTGTGTTGTATTATGTCTGCACAGTGCTGTGGAGAGGAGAAGTGGGGCGACTGGCGCCCTCATCTGGCCATGGTGTTGTCTAACCTCACACACACGTTGGACCTGGACACTCGCACAATCACCACCATGGGCGACACGCTGGGTAGGATGACACAGTACCTTCACTCAACCCAACGGCGTTTCTGTTCTCGACCACAGCAACACTTACACGTGCTTTGATTTGCGGCAGCTTCCAAGGGGCTGATCGATGCTGCACACTTCTGCTACATGATGGCGCAGGTTGGTCTGGGAGTTTTCACCAAGAAGAGCACCAAGATGGTTCTGATTGGCTCCAACCACAGGTAACAGACCCATAGTGATGGGCGGTACAGTTCTTTTAGGTTTACTGAATCACTAGAATCCGTTCAGTTAAAAGATTTGTTGAAAAGATTCACTCACAATTTCATAAATACATCCATCCACAGTGCACCAGTACGTTCACTGTATTAGTATTAGTATGTTCAGTTAACTCGTTCCCCCAGTACACTCAGTGCGTTCTCTGCACTCTCTCTGTTTTCAGTGAGTGATTTTTGTCAGTCAGCAAATCTGGTTAACCCGCAGCAGTTCACTGCCGCACTCAGATGTATTGTGAATTGAACGTTCATTCACTGAACATATTAGTTGTATGAATTGTTCGCAAATGGGACAACACGACAGACCTATACAGCTGTGAAAGAGTCTTCTTTCACCAATACAGAGTTTGGACAAAATCTATACTTTTATCTCTTCATTTCAGTTTATCCTTTAAAGAATTTGCAACCAATGAGGCAATCCAGAGAACAGAGGCCTATGAGTATGCTCAATCTCTGGGCTCCCAGCCCTGCTCACTGCCTAATTTCCAGGTAATTGTTTTTTTTGTGTACAATGATTCATGAATAAACCAACCAGTGTACAGTTGGTCACCTGTTTTGGTCATTCTAAATGCTGTAAACATTGTAGGACTGACTTCCTCCCCTCCTTCCTCCCACAAAGCACATCTCATTTTCACATCTTCTGTAGGTGTTTAAGCTGATCTACGCCTGCCGTTTGGCTGAAGCAGGCCTCAGCGCTCAGGCCTTCCACTACTGTGAAGTTATCTCTCGGACCGTCCTCATGCAGCCAGCCTACTACTCTCCTGTTTTCATCAGCCAGATCATACAGGTGAGCCCTCCTCTTCATCCTGCCTCCTCCTCCCACGAGCAGTCAGGTCAAAATCAGCTGCAGCGTTCTGACACGTTTTATGCATTTTTTTCGACAGATGTCAGAAAAGTTGCGTTTTTTCGACCCGCAACTGAAGGAGAAGCCCGAGCAGGAGTTGTTCATTGAGCCTGAATGGCTGATCCACCTCAGACAGCTGGATGGACAGATCAGGGTACGAGTATCATTTGTGTGTCGGAGATACTAAAAGGTGTTCATCTGTTAGTAGTTTTCATATCTTTATCCTCTTTCAGACGGGGGCAATTACTTGCACTGCAGACAGAACAACCCCTATGCAGTTTACCTGCAGCAGCCCCAGCTCAGACTTGGACCAGCCCAGTCCTCCTGAACCTTACAACATGCAGCTGGAGCTGGATGGCCCCACACCGGACAATCCTTTGATGAGCTCGTTACTTCCTGGTCCTCCACCGCAAGGAGTCCAGCTGATGCCTCCAGGTGTGTGTCGAGATGTCTTTGAACATTCTACACTCTGTTCTTGAGAAAAATTTCATGTCAGAAGATCTAATTAAAAAGTTCCGAAGAAAGTTCATATGTGCAATTCCTCAATATATTCTTAAGAACTGTCTCAAATGTTACGATTTTCCTACCTACGGATTTCTTAAAATAGGCCTACACACAAATGCATACGCATTGCAGCAATGAATTAACCTTGAAACGGTTGCGTAGTAAATCATGGAGATGGAAAAGAACAGCACAAAGAAAGAGCTTAAGGTTACGGTGGAGGAAATTAATGTAAATTACCACTTGGGAAGATGGATAATATGGGAATAACAGCTGAATCTGTTAGCCTCTATTAACAGATCTGAGACAGAGGCTCTTGACCCTAAACCAAATAAAACAAAAATAAATACTCTTAGGTGTGTCAATCTATGAGGAGCTTCATCTATGAACTATTTGTCAAAACATGTCTACAATTTGTTGACAAATAAGAGGCTTTTCACCGCTGGAATTATAAGACAAGGTCAAAGTTGTCTTCAAGAAAAAAAATTAAGATCAAATTTGAAAACACTGTTTTCAGGAATTCCATTTATTCTTCACTTTTTTTCTTGAGAATAAACTTCAGAAGAAAGTTGATAAAATAATGAACAACTTTAAGAATAACACTTGGAAAAATGAAGATTTTTTGTCTTAAGAAGGATTTGTGAATCTGGCCCCAGATTCATAACATCTGCCGTCTTTCAGCTCCCACCTCCATACTCCAAGACGGGATGGCCCCACCCCAGGTTTTACCACCAAACGACATGCCCCAGTTCTATCCAGGACCACCCAGTGGACCACCAGGACAAATGCCCGTCTTAGGATACCCTCCACAGGATCAGGGCTTCGCCTCGCCCCCCTTCCAGCCTCACCCCGACCAGTCCGACATATATCCAGCTCAACAACAAGCGGGCCCCCCGCCCGTTCCAGTGGGCCAAACATCACCACACATGCCTCCTCAGATGCCACATTCACCCGTACAAATGAACCACCCCCCACCCCACATGCCTGCGCACATGCCCCCTTCTCCGGGACACATGCCACCTGTAGAGCCGCTGCCGCCCCATGTCCCCCCAGAGATGCAGATTACTCAATCAATCCCCAGCTCCCTCACGCCTCAGATGGACATCTATGACCACATGGCACAAATGGTCAGTGTTTGTGAAAATAGATCATGTTTGTTTCCAGCTTACATCTTGGTAACGGAGTACGTACATCTTCTCTCCTCAGGGTTCTGGCAGGAGATCAAGAACTACTTCACAGTCTTCAATGCAAATGGTGCGTTTGGTTTTCACACCTTAACAGCTGGATTGCTTTCATTTGTTTTCCATCTCTCCTGGGTGTGTCTATTGGTATTTGTCTATGGGACTGGTCTGATGAAGAAAAAAACATCTTACCCCAAAGGAATGTACCAAACTACATTCCCCAGCCCCCTCTTGAGTATGTATGGATCTATCCACCTCCTCCTGTCCTGTGCTTACAGGCCTCAGGGCGCCGCTCTCGCACCACATCTGAGTCTTCCACTCACTCAGGCGGACGAGACAGGAGCAATTCAGCCATCAAACAGGCATCTTCGCCTCCTCCATCGATTCCTGAGCAACCCCGCAAAGAGGCATTGAAGAAAGACTCTCCAAAGAAGGTTCACCTTTACCGACCAGGGTTCATGTGTTCACTCCCAATGTTTCAGTGGTGTCTGCTTCAACTTGGTGTCTTTCTCACAGTCGAGCGGTCGTGGCTGGTTGGCCAACTTGTTCACCAGGAGGGCGAAGAATGAGGCTCACTTACCTGCTGACAACAACAAATCGGTACGTTACAGTTAAAGAGCTCCAAAACACGATAAATCCATTTCAATAGGTTTTGTGAAAATGATGACCCAAGGTATAAATCCAACTTTCCAAGTCCACCTCCCCCATTAGTGACAGGACAAACTCATTTTTATGAGCTCTTGAGTTGTTCTATGCTTAAAGTCCACAATCCTCTGTGGTAATATTTGTTCTCCCATTTTTCTTGGCGGTCAGATCGTGTGGGATGAAGCTAAGCAGAGATGGGTCGACATAAACGAGCCTGAGGAGGAGGTTGGTGTTCTTTTTCAGGAAAATGTCGTCGTTGTGGTAAATGAACAACACTGACTGCTTATTCACTCTGTCAGAATAAACCGCTTCCACCACCTCCACCTGGGTTCCCAAAGATGGCTCCGATGTCTGGACCCAGCGGGCCCACTTCTCCCCCTGGCAGTGGTCCTCCTGTAAACATGTTCTCCCGGAAAGCAGGTTTGTTATTCCCTGTGTCCTTTGGCCCAAAACGGGTCGCACCTGCTCTTCTTACCTGTCGGATGTTTTTCTTTTCTTCGTAGGCACGAGGAGCAGATATGTTGACGTTCTGAACCCCAACAGAACTGCAAAACCGAGTGGAACGGCTCCGGCTCCTGTGGATCTCTTTGCTCCTCTGGCACCGATGCCTATGCCGGCAAACCTATTTGTGCCTAGTTCAGGTGGTGTCAAATAACGGTAATATATTAAGTGAAAAATAATGTGCGTGTCTCAGCTTGGTGACAAGAAGTTGTTGTGTGATTAACGTGGATAAAAGTCGCTAAATTCTTTGTGGCAGCTCCTGACGATCAGCAGCCTCTGGAGGGCAGTGAAGGAGGAAATCAGGAGCAGAATTCCCCACACAGCAGCTCTGTTCCACAGGTACCACCTTTCTGAAACAGTGTAGTAGTTGAAACCGATCGTCTATCAAGGCAACATGAAGCTGAACCTGCTTTTCTTTCAGATGTTCAATCCAACGTTGTTACCACCTGCCCCTGAGGGTCCTCCTGTGCCGGACGGGACACAGTCTGGCGAGGTAAGATGGATCATTCCAGTTAGCTACCGTAGAACCATCATCCCGCCACTGAAACATGATGCTCGACACCTAACGACCAGCGTGTGCAGTCTGCTTACTTGTCTGACAGGGATTGATACGAGGGAGGTCATGAGAAAACACACATGCATGTCACCTTTAATATCTTGGCTCATAATCGTGCAAAACGTGCAGCCTCAATAGAGGATTCAAGAATTTGTGCTATTTGCTGTTTAAATCGAATTCTTCTGCTGCTGGAAAGTGCATGGACGATGATTAATCTGGGTTTGTGGTTTATTTATTCCCCTCCTGCTGTCTTTAGCTCTCACGTTCTAGCTCAATGAGTTCTTTATCACGCGAAGTGAGTCAGCATTTGAAACAGGTACCTCTAGCAGGGACTCAGCTGGTCCTTTCACCACCCCCCACCATCCCCCATCCTCCTCGCCTGCCACTCACCTCGCTCACTGCATCAGCACGTAGCACGCTTCACCATGTGCCCCCGGAGCTTTGCCACGTGTGTGTGCCTGCTCACCGGCCTGCCGTCTCCAGCTGCACGTCCTCCGTGAATGTCAGGGACTGCAGCGAGTACAGTGATCAATAAGCTAATCAGACTTTGATCCAGACTTTTCATGGCATCATGAGTTTCTCTGGCTAAATTCGACTGATTTTAATTCTTCAGCCTCCACTGGCCGTGAACATCTGCTGGCGTGGTTGTCATACAGTGTCCATGTACAAGTGTCCCAAACACGACTCCCCAGAAGTAGCACACAGCTCTTCCGTGCGACTTGACCACCTGTCAGTCAGCACTCAATCCCCGTTTTATTTTGTGCAGCCCTGACATGTGGTCATGCAGCATGCTGCTGTCGTTCAGTTACTGGGTAACATCTTGGACCAGTGAAGCCCGCTGGAGACTGTTCAGGCCGCCATCGCCGTCTGTTACCACATGAGGACATTGCTTCATTAACCCTTCATCCTGCTGCTGATGAACCACTTTAACCGCTGTGACTTTCCCTCTATCACGTGAGCGCGGCATTGGGAGGACATCTTCTTGTACTTTGTGGGCTAGAAGATCATTTCTCTCCATGCCAGCATTGTCTCTACCTGTAGATGTAACGAGACAGCAGCTATGAGCGCACACACGCTGTTGTAACTGTATTGGTCTTTTGCAGAGTCATCCTGTCCAGGGACCAGCACCCACTGGGGGAGTCACCTTCTATAATCCTGCACAGTTTGCACAGGTAAAATAAAATGTTCAGCCCCAATTTTACTCTTTTGAAATACTTTTTAATTGCAAACACAGGAAAACCACACTGCTGGTGTATAAATTAGTATAGTACAGAAGCATGCAGAGAACAAAACGTCCTTCACAGATTGCACCCTGATTGGATGATGATTGAATGAATGAATCCATGATCTTTGTACTCAGCCACTGATCTTCCTTTCACACTCGTCATGACACTCTTTCTCTGCTGCTCCTCTTCCCAGACAAGTGCACCATCGGGGGGTGGGGTCCGCTCTGGGCGACTGGGCGGTCAGCGCCAGTACCCGGTGATGAAGTAAAACAGAGCGTAAACTGTCGGTCCGAGTGAAATCCCACCTGCAGGAAATGAAGCACATGGACTTATTGCTCTCTGTCTTAAGGACCCTTCTCCATGTCTGCTGAGCCCTCATTCAAAGTCGCCATCTTAACAACAGCTTAACCACTCTACCTGCTCAGCTCAGGAGCCGCCACGTGTTTCGTTGAGGGTGTTAATTCCTGCATTTGAAACGATTTACAATTGCATAAAATGGGTTTTAACACACACGTAATGCACCCATGCGCAACTGTATTTCCATTTAAACATCATGTAGTGTACGACACATTGCTGCTTTAAGCTGTCCAGCTTCAAATGCAACTGTCAACAGTTCACCATCATCCCAGATCACGTATGTGTCCAAATGTCCATTGATTGTATGTGTGACGGATAGAAGGAAAGTAGCACCTTTTTAATTCCATGTTGTATGTGCAGCTGCAGTTCATCTGCTGTCCACTGCGTTTTGTGTGTGAGAATGATTTGTCCGTAGTGCATCGTCTGCTGTGTTCACGTTTCCTCTGTCACCCTCTGGAAAGAGACTCAGCTTCACACAGCCTGATAGTTGGAGAGCGTCTGCGGCTTGTCTCCAGATATTTATTGACATGTCCTGCCCACTAACAACTCTAAAAGATGTGTCAGGCTTTTTCGTCCAAATTTAACTTTCTCCAGGAGATGTCCGACACAGTTGCTGAATCAAAGGATGTGTCAGGAATCAACATTTCCGCAGCATTTTAAACATGGCTGAAAGAAAATCTATCCAAATATTTGTATATCAGATTGTATTTATGAGCTTTAGGCTTAAAAGTTAGAGCGTTTGCGCGTGCGCGCGCGCGTGTGTGTGTGTGTGTGTGAGTGAGGGAAGAGCAACTAATTTTTTCCTGATTAGGTTTGACAGTGCATTTATGATTCACCTGAGATATTGTGGATTCATATTCTGATCATTTGTATTGGCCATATATGCTACAAATAAATCTATCAAAATCCTGAAACAAGAGCAAATTGTACTCTGAAGTACTTGTCATTTTAATTCCCTAAGTTTTTAATCCACTTGTCACCCCAGCTCCTGAAGATGATTGTGAAAACGTCTGTTTATTATTTTAAAATGTCCCATTTTGTTTTCGGAGAAGTAACATTTGTTTTTGGGTTTTTTTTCCCTCCCAATGTTTTAGAATTCCTAATGTAAAGTACATCAAGATACAACAGGCAGATACTGTTAATAAAGGTATTTTTGCGCTCTGTAGCACTTTGAAAGACGTGTTTGTTGCTTTCATTCATTGTAAAATGAACCATCATCACCTTACATATTAGGAATGTGTTCAACATACACAATGTCTTCAGTTGGTCCACTCAAATATGAGCATAAAACAAATACAAATAGCTGCAGCAGGTGATGTGTGTTACAGTCCCTCGTCATGAGTCCAGTGCAGCTTGAGCTTTCTCAACAGCTCCCTCCAGCATTGTGCGGTCAGTGAGCAGCTGGCACAGAGCCGCTTTATCCATCTCCAGCAGCATCCCTACGCCGAAAGCCACAAGACAATGGTGTCAGATATCGTGTTCTACTGTAGAGCTGCATGCACCTGTCCAGTCTGATCTCACCTGTGATACCATTGGCATGAGATGGGTCCAGCTCCTCCACCAATGAAAAGAGCTTCTCCCCCAGCTTCTCTGTGTCATCAGCGTCTGACAAGTCACTGACGTCTGTCTCCGCGTTCTGCCTGGAGGAGACAGACGCACATACTGTTACAAACAAGTGATCATTTATTTCTGCTACACTTTAAGCAGGTTAGTGAAGGATCTGGATGTTACACACTCTGTCAGAATCTTTAGTGCGTGGTTCACCTGCTCTTCCAGCAGTGTGGGGTGCGAAAGAAGGCTGAGGATTGCATCTTTGGGCTGCTCCAGAAGCATTCCTATGAGGGTAAAGAACACAAAAACACAAAGTCACTTCACAAAAAAACGTTTATGCACAGAAACTAAAGCAAACTGACTACTGTATTCACCTACGATGTATAAAATGCTCCACATTAGATAGATTTAACAGGCATGCTTACCTGTGATCTTCTGTGAGTGACCGGTGCTGTAGACATTCACCAGCTCAAAAAGCTGCTCCCCCAAAGAGTCGGAGGACACAGACGCGTCATCTTCATCCTGACAAGGCACTTGGCTGCAAACGGAAGGACGGTGATGTGATAAAGTCCAGCCTCCTGCTGCAAATGTACCAAGCTCACGGATGTTGTGAGTCCATAGCCAGTGTACAGGGGATGCTGGAGATCAGGTAGTGTTTCCCCTACCAGCGTTCATCAGCCGGCTGCAGGGCTCTGAGAGCTTTGTCCACTGCTGAGGTCAGCATGTCCCCATCATGCAGCATCTGACTCAGGACAGAACCTGGCAGCTCCAGCAACATACCTGTGGCAAACAGCAGGGCTCAGAAATGATGTTTCAGGTTAAAAGGTTGGACTGTTCTTGTTGAGCAAATATTAACAGTGCCGTGCACGTCTCCCACCTGTCAGCCTTCCTGCATCCTCCCTGTGTTTGGGGTAAATCCGACTGTACAGTTGCTCACCAAGTGTCTCCAAATCTTCCTCGTCATCCATGTTTCTTACATCCGAGTGCCACACTGGAATGGTGCTTTGAAAAGACTTCTACAACCGACAGCTTTTCCGTCCACAATTATGGAGTTATCCGGGGTTAGGATATATATTAATAAGTAAGTACTAATAAGTAGTAATAGTATTAATAGTAATAGTATATGTTTTTGTCTTCCGTCAGTGACTGTTTTTAGGTTATGACAGCTGACATATGGAAGAAGATCGCTGCTGTCTGTAAACATGGGTCGCACAGCGATGACGTAAGTGAACACATTGTGGCTTATCGACGTGTTGCTCCGCCTCAGTATGCCAAAAAAAATAGTACCCCTTAAACTTCTATTAAAAACACTCAACAAGCGTCAGTATACGACAAGTTTCAATTACTTTATACCTAAGAAGACAATATAAAGGTGTCTTATTCTTAAATACGTGTGTTATGCTGTAAGTAATTTCTAAAAGTATAAGTGCCGGTGCGCAACAATCTCTGACGGAGGTTGTGTAAATCGGTTTCCGCTCTCTTCGGTCCTTTTCCTCTGCTAAAAGGTAACGTGGTCGCTTCGTTTGCTAGCGCCCGGTTGTTAAAACACATTTATTCTACCATTCCAGGTGCTTCAGGAGTTTCTACGAAAGACATCGTTGTTGTCAGGGCTGTTATACATGTCATGTAGCTGTGTATGCCCGTGTATAACAAAGCAATATAACGGCAGTTTGAAGAACCAGTCCGCCTGCTAAGGCCGCGTTGTTCGGTCAACTATCTTGAGCTAAATGAAGCTAACGTTAGCAAAGAGAAGCAACAGCACAATATGACACATATGTGTTTGTGCCACTTAAACACAGCTGGCTATTTTGTTACGTTAATCCCGAATGTGTCACATTAACCTGGAAAGTAGTTAGTTTACCATCACGTGTACCGAACGTAAACCATCAATTACAGCGGTCTGTCAGCTGGAACATTGCATTGGATAGTTCATTGACATCGGTCCCATTTTTATTTCCCAGGTTCACCATGTCGTCCCACTTGCAGTGGATGGTCATCAGGAACTGCTCCAGCTTCCTCATCAAGAGGAACGGACAGACCTACAGCACCGTGAGTGACAGGCGACATTGTTTGCCAAAAATGCTAATATATTGAACGTGTATTAGACCTACAGGTTTTAATTTGTTCATACTGCTAAGTAGTTTTATACTGAAGTGAACTTACTGTTGTTCAGTGAGCTCATTCTGAATCATCTGTCTATACGTCAGGAGCCCAACAACCTGAAGGCCAGGAACTCCTTCCGCTTCAATGGGCTGGTGCACAAGAAGACGGTGGGTGTGCAGCCTGCTGCCGATGGCAAGGGTGTTGTGGTGGTGCTGAAGAAACGTGCAGGTAAATACTTGATGGGCCTGTCTGCTTGAGCAGCTTGTAAAGTTCGAGCAAGTGGTTTAAGAAATTAAGTATTAAAGATATTTCAGTCTTGGGTGAGAGTATGTTAAGTTGAGTTGAAGTACTTCATATACACTCCCCTTGACTTCAGAATGTTTTAATCCCTAGTATGTTATGTATGCAAAGACACAAAGTAGTAGTCTTGGTGTGAAGGTGCAATTGACATTAAGATCTTTTCATTTTCTACTGTTGCAAATACATATATTTAGTATTTAGTATAATGTTTAGTTTGTGTATTTATCATTGTTAAATTTTCTATGGCCTGTTTATGAAGGGTGTGTTTATTTTAGGCTGGACCGCCACATTTTACACGTGACAGTTAACACATCAGAGGTTATTTCCACACAGAATCTGAATCTTAGAAAAAGACTGATGTAGCTGCTCTAATATGAACTGATCTGTAAAGACAAGAAACGTGCTTCCACACCTGGAAATGAGCAGTGACTTGTTTGTAGCTAGTACCCGTAAATGTGTTCACTAATTTACGTTGTCACGCAGGTCAGCACAAGCCTGGCAGCTCTTACCAGAAGATCACCATTAACAAGAACTCCCGCGCCACCCTCAACAGCCTGAGGCACATCATCAACAAGAACAAGTACAGGAAGGACCTGCGCATGGTGAGTTCATGCACAACGTACAAGCGTAAATGTCTTGACGACGATCTGCTGAAAATGTGACTCCACTTTGTCTCCCCCAGGCTGCCCTGCGTCGTGCCAGCGCTATTCTGAAAAGCCAGAAGCCTGTCGTGGTGAAAAAGAAGCGCGCCAGGGCTGCCAAGACTGCATAAATTGACTCGCAATAATAAATAAAAGATTTTGTTTGGGGAAAAAACATGATTTTGTTCTGTTCAATTCATATGAGGCCGGCTGATGTATGAAGAGATGTTACTGCACAATGGTATTTTCAGTGTTTAGCAAAGTAGTGAGAGAACTATAAAATAAATACAACAGTTTAAACAAAGGCAAGTCAGGGGAATTAAGCACGGTCACTGCAGTTCAAACAGCACACTTCAACAGACTGAGTTTGTACTAGAAAAATTCCTTTACATGTTTATATTTCTTTAAAATAAATTCCACACAACGGTGTGTCCACATACGACTGACCCTCAGTAAACTCATCAGAGCACAGTGTGTCTCAGCCTTTGGACCCAAACTATTTAGAGCAAAGAGTGGAGATTCCGTTGTCGGATTTATCTGGTGCTGGAGTGCAGGCAGAGCTTTCTGATGTCGAGTCTTCATACTTCATATTCCTGGACGTCACCTTGTCCGTCATCACAGGGTTCTTGATCTTCAGATTGCTGCATCTGGAATGTGAGTTTTAATAATAATGGCAGAAAAAACAAACTGACATATTTAGCTACACCTGTATGCGCTATAGCCAAGACCTGGAAATAATTCACTTTACATCACACGTAGAGTGAATTAACATGACATTAATGTAATGTAAATGTTCCACAGACAAAGGACATTATAATCCATGAGTGCAAACGGCCATGATCCAAGTAGCCTCAGTAAACTGGTTCTTTATTTATAATGATGAATGTTGATCAGCCCCTGGTGGGAAAAAGCTGCTGTCAACTGCTCATTCAAACACCTTCTGGCTTATGTGCCACAATTACACAGTTTTCTTTAACGGCAGTGATGACATCAGATGCTTAACCGAAAACTCGTCCTTTCATCGACCGAATAAATGTTTGATTTTTTTTCTGTTGTATGCTTTATTGAGAATTTAATTTTTCAAGCCCCTGGCGTTTTTTTTTTATTGCAATCCACACTCACATTCTTTTGCAAACTATATATGGTATCTTTTAAATATATATATATATGTATGAATAACGAAACAAAAAGAAACAAAATGAAAAATGAGACTAATAGAACTACCAGTCTTTTCCCCTCTGCCAAACTGCTGATGCAGAGAGGTCAGGAGGTCAACCTGCAGATGGATGCCTAATAACCATTAATCAATTATCAATGAGCCTCAGTGCTTCACCATGGACATTTCTGTCCATCTGAGCACATATGGTCTCTCTGTCATTTTGCCTGTTTTTGTAACAGTCTCTCTCTAGACAAAGTTTGAAATTCAACATTTAATTTTTCAAATCACTCAGTGGAACAGTATGAAACAGATTTACTATACACTGGTACTAATGTAAGGTACTAATGGACAAATATGTCCAATTCTAAAAAATGCTATAAGAACTCAACATTCTATTTATTTTTTTCATAAATCTCTTAAATATTAGATGTGTGTCCCAGCCAGCAGATAAAACTTCAGCTCCCAGGCAGCAGATGACCTCCATTTATTTCTTTTTGTAACAGTAATTTGTGGAACAAACACACGGACATTACAAGTATATCGTTTCCAATCAAATGACACTGGTGTTAAACGGCCTCCATCGCTGGCGTCACCCTGCTCGCCGATGTGGAATCATCAGATGGATTTTAACGACGCCCGCTGGCAGCTTTCCACCCATGGAAAGAAGAACTGGCCACCGCCCACTGAGCTGAAGCTGATAAAGGATCCTGCAGCGACTGCTGTGTGCTTGAACACATCCTGTGACGGGGGTCCGATGGAGAGGACGTGAAGATGTGTCAGCTTCCCTCCCAGAGCAGAGGCTGCGTGCCGCCATGAGGAGGCCGAGGCCGGCGTTGCTGTTCTTCCCTCTGACTCTGCTCGTCCTGCAAAGTCAGAGCTTTGAATTGCAGGACACCATCCACGAACTCATCGAGGAGAACATCCACCTCCACGACCGGCTGGAGAACCTCACCCAGGCTCTCAGGGAGCTCAAGCGGATGCTGTGGCATCACTCCAATGGTACTCGACAACCTACACACACTATTCAGCACATTCATCTCCATCCTCTACGACTGCAACGCAACATTACTTATACTAAATACTCCAAAAATGGACGTTTTCTATTTAAAACTATTTGCTGTCAAACTGTTCTATTTAAAATATTCTGTCTCGTTTCTTTTAAAAACAAGACCCAGATCATCATGAACACCACGAACATCATGCCGACGTTCAGCATCTGTGGGACGAATGGTCAGAACACGGTGCGTATCGCGTCGGCGCTGTAAAACTCTGTAAACACGTGTTGATATCAGAGAGCAGCTGGACACTGCGTGAGTCTGGTCGCGTGTCAGATCGATTTCAGTCAGACATTTCAGGGTCATGGACGCACCAGAGGGGTGATGACGTTTCAATCAACAGAACCATAATTAGACACTCAGGTTGTCTCTTTTCCTGTCAGGTATCAACGCAGACACCCGCCTGCTGCTGGAACGGGCGTTCTGCAGACATGACCTGCATGGCTCAGCCGGTCGCCTCCATCCAGGCTCCACCCTGCTGCGGCTGGCGCTGCCCTCTCTCACCCTGCTGCTGCTGAGCTGTTTGCAAACCGTATGAGACCTACCCAGCCTCGGACTCATTCAGCCGCTACCGACAGGTCGGATGACTTCACCGACTTGTAAACCGTCCTCTCTGGGGAACGGACCCGGCGCTTGTTAGAACAAATAACTCACTTAATACATGTGCAATACTGTCATCATCCCCAACACAGTACGAAAATAACTTTTAAAAAAAGTAAAAAACAAAACAAAAACAGCGGGTCCGAACTTGTGTTTTATTTTCCTCACAATGTGAAATGGTGCAGCACATACAAAAGTTACAAAAACGGAGTTAGTTTGTTGATAGGAAGAGGGTGGATCAAAGCAAGGAAATGTTTTTAGAATATACAATGAATAAATAATGGACAGTCACAATCCACAGTAACATCTACATCAACCTCAGCTTCTCACTATGATGACGGACAGAAATTTACTTACAGCTGGAATGATATATGTTTCCGTTTGGTTCTGCTTCAACGCTGGTTGTTTTGATTCAGTCCATCATCACTACGGGGGTGGTGGTGGTGGTGGGGGTGGGGGGGGGGTCGTATCCATACATGTAAATGATCTATGGTCCATGCACACGTCTAGTCTATATCCAGATCGGAGTCGTCGTCACTCGGGTTACTCTGTATGATGGCTCCATTGCGTACGGCCTTTGGGACGGTGGGGGACTTGTCGGGCAGCAGGCCGTACTCCTGCAGCAGGGCCTCCAGGTCCACTGCGAAGAAGTCCTCCCCGAGCTGGTCTGTGAGACGCACAAAGTTGCCGATGAGGTCCCCTCCTTTGTAAACCAGCAGCGCGGGCAGAGCGCTGTCCCTGAACAGCGCGCTGGTGCTGATGGCCGAGCTGCGGACGCTGCAGAACTTCACCAGCGGGTATTCCCGAGCCAGACATATCAGGCTGCCGCTCATGGCCTCACAGCCCGGCACCTCCGGCTCGTAGATGTGGATCATGACCAGCGTGCATTTGTCCTCCTTGTCCAAGGCTTCCAGGAACTCCTCGCCGCTGTTCAGCTCCAAGACGCGCTCAAAGCGTTTGCCGCGGCAGAGCTGGCGCCGCATCTCCTCGATTCGCTGCATGCGGTAGTGCTGCAGGAAGTCTTCGTCGTCGTCTCCCTCCCGGAGCATGTTGTACTCCTGCGTGGTCATCTGGACCGACAGAGGAAACCACACACACGTGTGTTACGGTCGGACCCCGGACGGACAAACCAACACTTCCCGTACTGCTTTCACACGCTAGCGGCTGCAGTTTGCAGTTCACAAGCATGTTGTCCTCGTGTCACTCACTTTGCCTTGGATCTTTTCCTGCAGCTGCTTCTCTTTCTCCTTGTCTTTTTCCAGGTCCTGGTCGGAGCGGCAGGTCATCGCCAGCTTCTTGATTAGCCTCTCCATCTCTTTCTTCTGCTCCTGCTTCTGCTCCACCTCCAGCTGCTTGTACTTCCTCCAGTCGTTGATCACACCCTTTGGTCCTGCGATGTCGACGTCACCATTTGAAAACGAAAACACACCAGATTTTCATGCTTTGATGGTTTCATGTGGCTGAGGACGTAGTGTACAGAACCAACTGCTAAGTGCTCTGACGCTTCCCTCACTGGTATTTTAACACATGAATGTGCCGTGAAGCGCTGGAATCCATTTCCGATGCTCTAATTACAGCGTGCACATGTTCAGGTCAGCTACCTGTATTGACGGCGCTTCCATCCGGATTGTAGTCGATCTCACCTCCTGAACGCTGGCGTCCCTGATGGTCTTTCCCTCCCCTTCGTCATCGTCATTGTCGCTGCCTTCGTCCTCGCTGCTGCTACAGTAATACTGCAGCTTCTCCCCCAGGATTTTATCATCCAGAGTCGTCATGACAACAGCTCACCTGAGGGCAGCAACTATTAATATGTAGACAGGACACAGATGCAACTTTTGATTTACATACATTTGACTTCTTTTTATGTATTTGTACAGCTTACATCAATATTCTGATAAAAAAAAAAACGAACAGGTGGTATTAATCTCTCCTATTGATGTCTGTGTGGGTGTGACCTCATAACAGCACGTTTGTAGTTGTTTTACTGAAGTCAGTGATCCATAATAATCTACACGAACCAGGGTTCTATCTGCCGTAGGCTGTAAACAAAGGGCTTATGTCAAAACTAGGACAGGGAAAACATACACAGCTCAAGCTAAAGTGTGTCATTGTCGGAATAAACTGCACATATGGACAGATGAACAAACCTCTCGTACGTACACATACACAAAATAAAACCGGGGTTTCACTTGAATTGAATTGTCATTTCGGGAAATGACAGTAACTTCATGTCCGTGAATATAACGTTGGCCCGTTATATATTATACAACAGCCTTGTAAACGTCACTGTTCTAGTTATTTATTTCTCGCAAAGCAGTTGCCAGCTATAGAGAATGTTGTTTCTTCAAAATGCTACGATGAGGCAGGATGAATCCAATCCAATTAGTCGTTAGTAAAGAAGGACGAGGGCCGTTATCGCAGCTGCGGTTCCTGAATGTGCGCTCGTTTAGCCTTAGCTACAAACACCCTGTCGCTCACCGTCAACACTGGCAGGCTGCAAGCGGGGTGAACGTCAACTTTAGTCTCCACTCACGTCATTCCAGATGTGATATATAAATACCCAACAACCAAATTTTACTGCATGTGAAGGAATCTTACCTTTGAGAACGGACAGCGTAAATAAACGTGTCGACAGTTCCCAGTGACACCCAGCAATGCTAATGCGCTAGCTTAGCTTCCGCAAAGAGCGATGATGCGTTCGCGGACTAACGGACAACAGAAAATGGCCTCAGAGCTTAAATCCATGATGTTTTGCCACACCACCTGATGACTCCATTAAACAAGAGTTAATGCATTTCAAAGATGAATTGTTGGTGTAAGTGTAATTTAATGAATCACGTGTTTCAAGGATTGTCTTTGTGTTGCACTAAAAAAGTGGATGTGTTCCTCAGAAATCGGTACAATGACAGTAAAGGTACGTGATGACGTTTTGTATCTGTCGTAAAAAGTGCAATCTCATTTTCACCACAGGAGGGAAATACTAACACTAAAACTACTACCGACACCAAAATCTCAATTAACAAGCTACAAATTTTTGAACATCTGATTTTACAATACTACAGTATTGATGAAAAAAAGATTCATGTAAATAATTACCTTGTCAAAAAGTGCTGAGTCATGCATTTTTTTTCGTGCTGCTATGCACTGGTCATTTTTAAATGCATCTTAATTAGTCAAAATGTTCCAACTTTCACTGTTTGGCTTTGAACTCTCATTGTGAACCCTGTGTGAAAAAAGAAGAAAAAAAATGTACACCTTGCACTGCCTGTGTTTTCATCATTTTTTAGTCGTTGCCAAAAGAAACACTGGATTTACAAGAATGATGACTGGGAGGTGGCTCGTGGAGGAACAACAAAAGATCTAAATCACTGCCAGTATTCATACCTTTATTACTGGACCATGTGAGCATGTCGGTGGTATTTCTCTCTTCTGGCACAAAGCATTTCACACCAAACTTTATTTCCTGTCAGACCAAGTGAACAATGAGTGAGCTTGAGTTCCTGCTGAGCTCTGGGTTCTGGGAGGGGATCCTGCTGCTCTTTCAGTGCGTTATTGCCTTCTTCACACAAAGTCTGGAGCACTTGTTTTGTTTCGTAAGCTGCAGCCTCCCTGACCTTCATGTGGGGATCTCACACCATCAGGTGTCTGCGAAAGGTCAAAGCTCATCAGTCTGATCTACTGTCGCCTTTCTCTCCTCTTAACTGCTCCTCGGCTGGCACTTTAAACGCCACATACGGACACGTCCTGGTGTTGAGGCAGACCAGGTTCTTCAGGGACGCAGAGTTCACTATGTCAAAGCCGACTTTGCCTCCAAAGGTGCTGGGCTTCCAGTAGTCCTGGAGAACATATTGGGTTCCCAGGAGGCCTTTTAGGGAGAACGGCGCACCCATCTCAACCATGCTTTCACCAAATATGGCCCCCGGCCGCGTTTTTCCAACATCAAACCAGGATAGAATTCAAGAGCATCGATGTCACCGTAGAACTCTTCAAGCATGAGCGCTATCTCCTCATTGTCTGTAAAAGACGACAATAGCATCACAACTCCATCAAATATGTAACACCACAATCCGCAGGAATACATTTTTAGTCCAACTAGCAGCCGGGCTCGAGGAATGACAGTCAGGCGATACTTCTGCCACCGTCGGTTCATAAATATCTCCAGGAATGCGATTAGAACTGGTGCAGACTCAAGTTCGCACCAGCACAATGACCACTTACCTGCCTACTCATCTTATTTTAATCCATCTTTGTACACTCACTTAGCAACTGTAATATTTACTGGACGACATCCTGCCTGTAGCCTACGATACATTCCATGTTGACGGGAGTGGTCTCCATGACAACAACGCTTCATATGATCTTTCACAGCCAGTGGAGTTGAATGGAAACAGAACTTGCGTCAGCACCATCACACGTAGAAATCCTTTGAACCTTTACATGGACGCCAAAATGCACTGATGCCAAAACAAACGTTTGGCCTTTTTTCCCTGGAACTCTAAAACTTTTGAGAGCGAGAGCGCTTTCTGTGCAGGCGTACTGAAAGAATGTACATACAGCTGCTCTCAAGGACTCGTAAAAGTCGTAAAATCACGTGGCTGCGTTTGTGTGGTCTGAACACAACCATTTTTTTTGTCTTACCAGTGAAATGTGTGAATGACGTGTATGGCTTGAGGTTAAAGCGTTTCCTATACTCGTTGAAGGGCTGAATGCGAGTTGCCGGGATTCCTTTATGGCTCCAACAGCTACTTTGGTCACCACAGCATTGATGTTGTGGCCCCCACCGATCTGTAGGACAAAGGTTTGATTATTGTAGACGATTTACTGCTGAGAACATATGTTACCTTATGTAAAAGGTTGCATTTGATGATCTGCTTTGTTTAATCCTTTATCTTATATTTATCTTTATTAGTTTTATGAATATATATATTATTCATCTATAAATATATATTAATGTATGAAGTATTTTCTATTTTCTATTATATTTATGTATAAATTATTTCATAATTAATATACTTTCGAGTATATTATATTTGTATACAAAGATGAATATTTTTCTTGAAAATGTTTTAATAAACTCAAGGAATAATATATGGTCGCTTCACTGACGGATTTTAGATTAAAAAAAAAAGAGCGAAAGTCACAAAAGTCTTCTAATATGTGGGGTTTAACTCAGAGGGATTAATATTTTCAAAGTTTTTAATATTTTTAATGTCCCAGGGGGGTTAACTGGCAGGTGACAGCACAGCAGTAATGGGAGTAGCAATAGGAAACTTCACACGCTAACATTTGAATTCCTTTTCTCCCATGTTTACGTTACCTGCCAGCAACTTGCCGAGTGAAGGCGTCCACCAGCTTCTCCACGCCGTAGTGTGTGAGAACAGAGGTGTTGAAGAGGAACTGTGCGTACGACAGTTCATCTCCGTTAATGAGGAAGCTCTCCGGCATTAGTGGGTGCCAGTGGTAGAGCTGGCTGAACTCCAGAGAGATTCGGTTCCCGTACTGGAACTGAGATTCGGTTCCCGTACTGGAACTGGCTGTTGAACAGCAGGGTGGGATCAAACTTTAACTGCAGCAGGTATCCACTGAGGTGCTGCACATATTCTTCGATCACTATCCGTATCGTCTCCCCTGCAACACACATCCACAGCATTAAGTAACAAATGAAGGGGAAGTTCAATCTAAATCAATCAAATAAATACCTAAAAAAAATGTTGAACTATTCCTTTAATTCCTTTAGTGATTCTGTATCATGGGAGTCATTGGAGGCAGGGAGGGGTTAACACTGCGTCCAGCTCACCGATGATGATGAGGCGTGCAGTCTGGAAGAGTTGCTCGTCATCCCAGG
>NW_027613834.1:0-33104 GCF_965212315.1 Lampetra planeri
ATATGATGTGTGTTACCTCTATTTATATCTGTGACCAACACAAGGTGCATTTGCGCTTTATATCTTGTTTTTCAGGTTTACTTGTGTGGCAGAATGTCTCTTCCAGATGCGTGAGTTTCTTAGTAAACTGGAAGAGCTGGTGGGAAAAGTGTCCTATGAAAACGACCCTGTGAAGGCCCAAAAACCTGCTCTGCAGAAGAAAGCGGACCAACTCCTGCGAGATTTACTCAAGAGGTCTCAATTCAAAGACACAGTTTCTCACACATAATGTCCTTTTGCAATGTCCTAACATTTCCTTATTATTTTTTTTGAAGTTCCTTTGTGGTTGAGAATCAGCCATCGATGCCTCAGGGGAAATTCCAACTGATTCTCCGCACAGGTGTCCAGTTCTCTGTTAGGACGAGGTCAGTTGCCCCTCCAAACAATCTCCATGTTGTCTCCATGTACATAGCAGTTCAGCTGTACAAATTTGAATGCTTTATGCTTCAACATTTCCAAAGAACGTATGCCTCTCACCTTTTTTCAGACTTCTTGTCAATTTTCCTGAGCTCAACAACAACATGAAAGTGAAGGTATCCATGGACAGGTAAAATTCTCACCTGCATTTTCATCTGTATGTTTTG
This sequence comes from Lampetra planeri, assembly GCF_965212315.1. Lineage (NCBI taxonomy): Eukaryota > Metazoa > Chordata > Hyperoartia > Petromyzontiformes > Petromyzontidae > Lampetra > Lampetra planeri. Next base: position 624 of record NW_027613834.1, read on the forward strand.
TGATCATTACAAATTCACCTGCTTTTCAGAAGCTTGTGGGTTTTTTTTGTTCCCCCTTGTGGTAACTGCTGTTTTTTTCCCTCTGAAATTAGGGATGCTCCTCAGAAAAAAGGGTGCGTACATTTCTTTTGCCTTAATATCAAGTGATATGTCCTGTAGAATAGTAGTGAGCTTTCAGGTTCAATGTGTGTTCATGTCTAACCCTTGGAACCCTGCAGATATCGACATTTTAATGTCCTGGGGACCAGCAGCAAAGACTTGAATATGACTGACAAACAGAACGGTGGCTTGGTGGCAGACTTCAGACATCTTGTGAGTACTATTGATTGTTAATGGCAGCGTTACAAGGTCATTGTCTTTGGTATAGATGTTTCCCCAACTTTAATTCTGATGTACCACTTCCTTTACCTGTAGACTTTGAAGGAACAGAAGAATGGAGGTGGCACCAAAGGAGTCAGTGATGTGAGTGGGCATTCGACATCACTGCTGTCAGGTCATACCAAGAAATAAAAACTGAACAAAAGTGAAAATAGTAATCGGTGCATTTGCTCTGCTGTTGGAAGGTTTCTCTCAGTGTTACAGAAGAGCTGCACATCATGTACTTCAACACTGAATTTCAGCTGAATGGCTTCTCGGTTGAGTTGCAGGTGGAGTTTCTTCTACATAGATAACATTTTACATATACTGAAAAAATACATATACATATACTTTACTGAAAAAATAACCATGATATATTGTGTTTTTTTTTTTTTTTTAAATGCACCTCTGACACCCAATGTAGGCCTCCTCCCTCCCAGTTATCGTCATCTCAAACTCCAGCCAGCAGTTGAGCGCCTGTGCCTCCATCCTCTGGTTCAACATGCTCAGTCAGGACAATAAAGTACGTAGGTGATTGCACACGTCAACACAGTGGAGTCAGTTGGATACTTGTTGTGTTGGAAATGAAAGTTAAATTAATTTGTGTTCTCTTCAGGACGTCATGTTTTTTGTCAACGCTCCTTCTGCCCCTTGGCCACAGTTTGGAGAAATGCTGAGTTGGCAGTTTCTGTCGGCCACCAAACTTGGTCTGAACCCAGATCAGCTGGAAATGATTGCACAAAAACTTTTTGGTAAGTCCCGCGTCCTTGTGCTGTCTCAGTGACTCCTCTTTGGTTTGTTGTTATATTGGTTAAAGAGGTTATATTGTCATTGCACATTATAGATTTAATTTGTAGTTCATGTGATAGATAATTAAATAGATTGATACTTTATTTTTATCTCCTGAGAGAAATTCACAAGAAATGCACTTGATACGTCTGATTCATCTGAGTGAGTGTGTTGCCTGGATCCAGACTACACAAATTCAGGTCCATTTCCAGCTCAGTGTTATGGACAGTTGGAACGATGAACAGACGCACATAGTTCCACCCATCAATTGTTCCAAGAGAAAAGACCTATTATCCCATACAAGTCACAGTGAACAGTGAATGTGAAGAAGGTAGACCTGCAAATTGCATCTCTGTTCACCAGGTAGTTGTACGTACATCCACGACTGGACAACTTAATTCAGCGCTCTTGTTTTATCATATTGTATGTCAGAGATGTGTAATACTTTGTGTTTTCATAATGTGTTTTTGTCCTCTGAGCAGGACGGCAGACGAACTATGACACCCTGAAAGTATCTTGGCCAAAGTTTAGCAAGGTAAGAATGTTGAGTGTTTGAAAATCCTTTTCATCCGTGTCAGCAGCATCATTCATACAACAGCAGTGTCAGCCAGCTAGTTGATCACTCTAATGTCAATGTGGCAGCAACAGCTTTAGTTTTTCAAATGCTTTGACACATAATACAGGTATTGAGTTATTGCCTTATAACGTACCTTTATTTATCAAAAATCCTGACTTAACGCGGTGAACATGGTAACTATGTTATCCCTGTGAACTGTATGTACAGTTACATACATGGCTCACACAAATACACAAGTACACAAATACACAGTTACATATACAATTAGGTCTTCATGAATGCTAAGGAGCAAAAGCGTATATAGGACTATAGCCTCACAGAACAGCAGCATTGCGGTTGTTGTATAACTCTGTTCTGGTTTAGGAATCCAGTCCAGACACGTTCTGGGTTTGGTTCGACAGCATCTTGGTCATGGTGTCAACGTATCTGCAGGACCTGTGGAGGGATGGGTAAATTTCCAAATTTCCAAATTCTCAGCTGAGCATTGCAGTTTGTGGTAATTTCCTGGAAACAGGGCGGGGTCCTTGTTTTAATTGTTCTCCTTATTGTAGCCTCATCATGGGCTTTGTGAGCAAAGGCAGAGAGAAAGTCCTCCTGAAGAGAAAACAGAGGGGCACGTTCTTGTTTCGCTTCAGTGAAAGAGTCAACGGAGGAATCACCTTCTCCTGGGTTGATAACGACAGTAATGGTGAGACACGTTTAATGTCCTAATAGGAGGACTTTTGAATGTGTGACATGAAATACAAAGAAGGGAAAACAATTAAATTGCCTTTGATTTTCATTTTGTACATGTGATTGATGCAACGTGATTTTTTTTTTTTTTAGATTTATTTCCAGACATTTCAGATGAAAAAAGGCCTTCATTCACAATTTTCCTCTGTGATCTCCAGGTAAGCCGGAGGTCAAGACAATCCAGCCCTTCACCAAAAACGACCTCTCCCAGATCCCCTTCCAAGAGATCGTCAGGAATTTTCTGATAATCGAACCTGACAACGTCCCAGAAAATCCTCTGCTCTATTTGTATCCCAACACCCCCAGAGATGTGGCCTTTGAAAAATACTACACAGCGGAGAGTGGAGGTAACGAAACCAGTGTGTTCACTCTGCCTCTGTCATTTTGGTGTAAAGAGGATTTGTTGTTGCTGCCTCTGCCAAGTAGGTCACGGTTTATTTTTGATGTGTTTGTTGTTAATTAACCAACAAATGACACACATTTTCTCCTGCCTTTATACAACAGCTGACACTTATTTTACAGGAACTTTTGAAGACATTGAGGTGTATTTCTCACAGATTCACAAGCTCAGGCTGATTTCAGTCTTAGTTTCATACAATCCAGTGTGACACAGACCTGACACAGACCCTACGCCGTCAAGAGCGTTTATTTTGTCTGCGTAGCTCCACATTGAATCTCACTGCCGTGTTTGTGTCCCATTACCCGTGTTTCTTTTTTTCTTCGTTTAGCATTTGAAAGTCAGCGGATCTTGTTACTGCAATAACTACAACACGATTTTTCTCAGAAAATACGGAAGTCACGCTCTGACGACTGTGAAAGCTGCTGAAAGCTGCTGCTGTCTGCGGAGGTCTGCGTAGTTACAGTTTAGGAGAGGTGCACGTTAAGCTACACTATAGGCAATGCATCGGTTGACGTGGACCCTGCGCAGACCCTACACGTCATCTTTTGACACAGAGATACAGAGCTGTCAGGTAGCAAACACAAACCCATGTGCATAGCGTTACATCTACAGTAAATACCCCTTGCCCTGTGTTCTAGGCAGAAAGTGTGGACTGTTGAACCGTAGAACGTTCACCTACATCGTTAATGCTCTTTGACTAATGGCTGGACGCTTACTTGGCTGAAGTGTTGGAAATGTGCGCTCCAAATCAAATATTTTCCATTCGTTTCTCAGGTGCAAGTCCGTTCATAGAGTACATCAAAACCAAGCTGATGTTTGTTGCAAAACGGTAAGTCACTTTGATTATTTGCACTGAAGTAGGATCTGCACCTTTTATATCAAAGAATCTGAACACCGCCAACAAATCGTCCTTAACCTGTAGTCTACCCACACCTCTTTGTGTCCTGACTGCGTGTTGGTGGTGTAGGAACTCTGTGGAGGCTATGTCGCCCATGTCCTGTGACATGGCACAGGGTGAAGACTCGCAGCTGATGAATGATCTATGTGAAGAGGCAGTGGGTGAGTCATGGCTCTTCTTGCTGTCCCACCCAGCGAAAGACCTTTTCAAACAAATCTGTCTCCCTCCATGTTGGAGCTCTCTGTCTTGGCGTCTGTGCTGTGCGGTGGATGAAATCCCTGGAGGAGATGCAGCAGCCTGATGTTATAACACTTAACTATTTGTGTCAATAAAGGCACAATTGAGGAAGTTTGGGCATTTTTCAGCTTTTGAATCTTTTGAATCTTTTTTGTAGTCAGGTTCCTTCTTCGGTGTTCTGTACTTGCGTGGTGCAACTTCCGTCACTTTAGTTTCCTTAGTGGAAGCAAAACTAAACACAATGGCGGTGACAGCAGAACTTTTGTCCTTCTCTTGTCCCTCCGTTCTCAGGTCAAGCAGGGAATCTTCGTCCCTTGGAGGCTGCTCTGGAGATGGGTGAACCCATGCATGATCCCATGCTTCCTGAAATGGAGAATGTCTGTCCCTTGTACCCGGAGGATCTACTGGAGCCCCACAGCAACTCTCACCTTGCTGACTCTGAAGTGTTCCAAGATGTGTCGATGCTGCCTGTTCTCACTTTGCAAGAAATTGCTTCCCTGTCCCCACAATCCTGTGTGAATTTGTTCTAATAACAATCTGCTCTGTGTATTGTGTTTAACCAAAGGTTTTCTATGTTCTACTGCTCAGGTGGTGGTACAAGGCAAATCCATTGATGAAGTAATATGTATATATGTAATTGTGTGTGTGTGTGTGTGCGTGTGTGTGTGTGTGTGTGTGCGTGTGTGTGTGTGCCCGTATAACGCAGGGGGATGACATGCTGGCGCAGTGGTTAGCGCTGTTCGTGTCCTGGCCTGGGATCTTTGTGTGGAGTTTCCATGGTTTTTTTTGTTTTGTGTGCGTTCCCTGCCGCATCCAAAAGTGTGCTCAGGTTAACTGTGTACTCTAAATAATAATAAACAAATGCCAGCTGACTTGAGGATAGGAGGCTCTTGGTACATCCAGATTTCCCATTCCTCCTCTGCACTACAAAACATTGTCATTCCTGGTTTTCATATTTTTATGTTTGAAATCTGTACATGTCTGTATGAACATTTTTACAAGTTTAATACTCAATCATACTATGAGGATTTTGTCACCATAATCCCAAACAGGGTTCACTCAGACTGCATGAGGAGGACTTGAATGGTTGAATAGTTTCTTTTGGTCAAGGATTGGAAATGGAATTAGAGGTTGTTTTAATGTGAATTGCACTGAAACGTGGTTCTTGCTTGATCTGTGCACTTTTATAGTCTGTCCTATCAGTAAAAGGAAGTTGCTGTATGCAGCATAAATATTATCATGTGTGACTTTTGTCATTTCCATTTCCATTAGACCATTATAGACTGAACAGACAGAAGCAATGTCTGGGCTCTTTGTTTCTGTGTGTGTGTGTGTGTGTGTGTGTGTGTGTTGGGGTCGTGATAAAAACCTACTCAAAGAAAGATACACGCTCCGCCTGCACATTTAACATCAGCCAGGAAGTGACTCTGGCAGTGTAAAATATTTACAATTGTGAAAAAATAAAAAAAATATAACATCAACAATTTTCAAAACAGCAGAACTCTTGACACGCTTAGTTTAGTCCGAGTTCTTCTGACTGAGGCCCCGCCCCTTCTCAACCAGCTCTACCGGGGTCAATAATACTTGAAAAATAAATGTGACCCAGTTTTCACATCTCTACACTGACAAAGTCAAGATTAAAGTTTCATATTGAACACGAGCACATGACCATTGTTGTTGTTGAGACCAAGAGAGCAGAAGATGATGGAGGTGATGGACGAAACTGAGGGCACAGGTGATCACACAGAGTGTGACAGCCAGCAGTTTATAGCCTTCATAGTGTGTGTGTGTGTGTGTAACTGAATTACCGATGACGTCATGCTGTGTCAGATGACTCTATTCGGCATTTCGCAAACGTGGGGAGGTTTTCAGATGACGTAACAGCTGTGAAGCGATGCAACGACGTGTCATCATACATGCTGCTCAAATGTGTGTAAGAAAAAGCGTCTATTACGGAAAGGAATAGTTGAGTTTAATCAAGCACATACATAATGTACACAGAACAAACAAATGTCAAATTGAACACATATTTCTAAGTATGAACGCAAACTCTGTGGGATTTTGTTGTGAAGTTTTTTCACGGTGTTCATGAAAGACAGTCTGCTGGTTGTCAGTCATCCAGGAGGTGTCTTTCTTTAAAGTTTTTACTGATTACCTCAGCAAAACATCAGGTAGATGTTTTACTTCTCAGGAGTCTAGGAGCTCAGAGACGGACACCAGGTCCGGAGGCGGGTGAAGGGTGAAGCCGCCCTGGTGAGCAGCAGGTGGTAGGCCTGACGAAACTGTCGATTGAGAGCGGCGTAGAGCATGGGGTTAATACAGCTGTTAAGCCAGGTGAGGTTTGCGCAGAACATGTGCAGCACTTGTGGGGCGCGGTTGTGTTTATCCGCTATGTTGAGGAGCAGGAAGGGGACAAAGCAGAACACAAAGCACAAGAAAACTGTAAAGCACATGCGTGTCACACGCTTAAATTCTGTATCATCTCCTGAGGATGCTGAGGGAGATGTGGATGCTGCAGTTGTTGGCGCTGATGTGCTTTTAGTCGAGGTAGGGCCGACAGGATGGGGATTTGGGGATTCTGGTGAGGAAGTGTCATTGATGATCTCATTATCATCACTGACTACTTTCCCCTGGCTGCTCATCTCAGTGCTGCAAATGTTGGTGACGCCACTTCCCACACCGCTGTCATCTGTCGCCGGTGCTGAAGAGACTGGCTTCTTCCTGGATGACCTGCGGCTGAGTCTGTAGTGGAGGAGAGTCTTTGAGGCAACCAGGACTCGCCTATAAATGAGGAGGTAGAATGTGCCAACACATCCTAATCCAACAAAGAAATATAAGAACAGCATGATGGTGGAGTAGGGGCGACCTCTGGTTCGATGGAAGCTGCATGTGCAGACATTGGGCACAAACACATAGACAGGCCACAGTGGGCCAAAGCTCGCCAGGCCGAGTGCCCATGCAGAGATCAGGAGGAACGTGAGTCCACGGGCAGAGAAGATCCGCTCAAACACGGCTCTTTTAGCAACCATCAGATATCGACTGACTGCCACCAGGCACAGGGTAATAATGGAGACGGAGTTGGAGAGGAAGAGGAGCAGCCCGAAGATTCTGCACCAGAGCTCACCGCTGCGCCATCGGAGGTGCAGATAGGAGTCCACTGAGATGGGCTGCAGTATGGTGCAGTACAAGAGATCAGCAACAGCCAGGTTGACAATCAGCACATTGAATCGAGTCCTCAGCCGTGAGTCGAAGACAAAAGCTAGAACAGTCATCAGGTTTCCCACGGTGCCGGTGATGGTCACCGCACAGCCCCACAGCACAGCAAAGTAGCGGTATCCCACAACTGAGGGACTGTAGCAGGAGAAGTTCCCCTCGGTCTGGTTTGTGTGGTTCAGCAGCATCCTGTGAACGACAGAATGGAGCAGTGAACCTCTCTGTGCTGTTCAAACAGAAAAGGTGAGACGGGAAGTGACAAGTGGCATAAAACTTCTGCATTTCTACAACAGTCAGTCCACTTTTGTCTTTGCACCCATATTAGTTTGAACTACATTAGTTTACTTTTATTTTGTCTTACATGCAGCTCATGGGCCTTAGTAACTTAAGATACTCTGTCTAGAAAGAATAAATCACTCTTCTACATTTACCTTTAAGAAATATTCAAATGTTTTGTGTACATCCTTTTACACATTTTTTAAAAATATATCAAATCATTTAAGATGACTCTCAACTCTTTTCTTAGAATAGGTTAAGGTGCCCCTCAAAAATCCTAATGCCCCAACAATCTCTTATCCATGAACAGAAATAGATGTCTCACCTGAAAGTGGACGAGTTCTGCCAGTTCATATGTTGACATGCAGCCGAGCTGCTGCGCTGATTGTCGGCTTCCTGTCAGAGTTTCAATTTATGTGTCTTCTCTGTGTTGCTCAAGATTCCTGTAGATGTTGAAATGATCTGAAGGGTTTTCCCACCTCATGTCAACATTCAGGAAGAGAATTCAGGAAGAGAGAGCCTGCAATTTATGACATCTTTAAAATGTGACCTTTGATTTGTGTTGCTAACATATTGAAATATGTTCTTAGGTCTTCTGTTGAACAAGGTTTTCTCATTCAAATGAAAGCGCAGGAGCACAACTTGGGCTATGGGCTCCCTCTCTCCCTCTCTATATATACAGTATATATATATATACATATGGTCATGATAGGTGATGAGTTTGACAACATCAATATTTGAAACAGTTGAGAACATAAATTCAAAATGTACAAAATCTACTGTATTTATGTTGGACAGATGTGCAAAATACAGACAGCCCCACATTGTGGTGAGAAAAAAGATGCTGATGTAATTTTGTTATTTTTGCTGTTGCACATTGACTTCCTGTTTCTGTGACATGGGGAGAAAGTGTGTTGAATCACAAGACTATTATACCAGTGACCTGTTTTCTACATATGTGTTCCACAGTTGGTCATGTTAAATTAATATGAAGAAGGAGCAAGCACAGAAGAGTTAAAGCAGAAATGAAATGGAAATAAAACAACTGCTCAACGAACGGAATCTTACTTACAAATGAAACTGGAGACATTGAAAGTAAACTGCACAGAGGCTGGAGGAGAATGTAACTACAGGAGTATTAGTACTACTGTCAAAGACTTCATGTAACTGGTCGTAGACTAAGAGATATCAGGACCAGACAGGACAGCTGTCAGGCAGGATTCAAATTCATTCAAATTCAAATTCAAAACCCTTTTTTTATTCCCAGGTGATAATTGTAGACGCGTAGAGGAGACACTGCACCTATGACAGAAATGACCAAAAATAAATCAGATTAAGTAAAAACCTCCTGTGTCACTTTTTTCTGTCTGTCAACATTTATAGGAATTAAGGTGGTGGTAACCCCCCCCCCCCCAAAAAAAAACAGTCAAAACTTCACAATCATAAACGTATTTTAATGATTTGTCTTAAACAACTCTGTTTTAATTTAACAGGAAGCCCCAACATACCTTTTTAATCATCTACATTTACAGTCATTTTCAATACACTTCTCCTAAATAACAATGAACACGTTTGCAGACATTTTCTTTTTATTGCTATGAACAAGAAAGGTTGCTGAAAGTATTGCTACAGTTTCCATTTCCTAAAGCTTCCTGCTAATGTCTCACAAGCCGTCACAACAGTTTTCACTGGGATGTCATGATGCATTCGACTACACAAAGCAGACAAACACCATTTTGATCCCACTACAGACCTACAATGTTATCAAAAGATGATGCTTTTGCATACTAATCATCTGTGTACAGTATGTGGTCCTCCTCCTTTCACAGAATGCTGGTGTCTGTCATCCCACTGGTTCTACACTTCTTGTTCTGAATCGTGATGAAAATGTGGTATTATGTAATCATAAAGTCTGTGCACATAATGCAAACACCTGCCACGGTATGACTCACCCATTATCCTGCTGCGCTCGTTCCACTGCGCTGACGAAACGTGAGCACATGGAATCACAACAGATCATTTAACATACATCGTGAGTTGTTCACATCCAGACTGCTCACTACAGACTGTGTGCATGTTGGTTGTTAGGGAGCAGGTGGATGAAGTTCATCAGGTGACACTTCATCATTTCGACTTGAAGAATAAATAAAGTCAGCGTTCTCATTCCTCCAACCTCATCAGAAGTCAGACCACAAGGACACACACTGACATGACTGCATAGTACTCCAGAGGCAATGAATACGCTTCACTACATCACGCCTGCTTGATCATAACTGCTGCGCTTCCAGTTCCTGCTCGTGTCCAACCGAAGTACCAAAAGTAGACAGTGTAGGCCAGGAGTTATCATGTAGACATACAGTACAGAGTGGTGAGGCCACAAAACCTACAACACCGTGATCGCTACAGGAGGATGTCGGCGATCCTCGTGTTTTTGATGGTATCGTCCATTTGGGTGCAGAGATGACTAGTCAAATCATAGAGAGGTAGGGCTTCGATACAATGGATTGTATGTTAGGTGGAGATCAGCTGCAGGTTGGTGGGCGATCAGAGACGACCATGCTTGGCAGAAGCCTTGGTCCTCCTCTTGCAGTCATTCACAGATAGTTTATTGATGCAGAAGGATGGAAACAGTCTCTACAAAACATCCAGGTTTTTGTCAGATACCTCTTGCTCTCCCTCTTGACTAAACAGTGACCTGTATGCTCATGACGTTGAAACACCAGCAGCTCTTTTCTTCACAGTGTGCTTCTCCCTGACTCCTCCCCCGCCTACCAGCATCAGTATGGAGTGAAGAGGATGGGGCCGTGCGTCGTGCGAATGGGCCCGGGAGCAGGCCTCAGCAGGCTGAGGGGGGTTCCCTGCAGGAGGTGGTGATGGGGGTGAGGGTGGGCGGTTGGGCCAGGAGGGCGAAGAGCCAGCTGATTTGAGGATGCTGCCGCTGCCATAGCTGCTGCGACAGCCAGAGGATTTGGTAAAAGTCCAGGCCCCAGACTTTTTGGCAGTTCCTTTGCGAAAGGCAAGAAAAATGAATGTGAAATTGAACGAAGAGTACTGATGTGAGATCGTAAAGAGATGTTGGGAATATTTCAACTGACAGAAAGTTAAAGGTTATACCAAAAAGTCTGTGCGCTTCTTGTGCCGACTGAGGAGAGGATTCGGTTTCCCTGCAACACCGTCTCGATGCCTGCGGCTGGATATGTGCTGCAGTGTCAAATGAAACGGGGCAGTTGTCAGATCCTGACATCGCAGGGACACAGAGAATTGCAGGTGGTTTGTGGTTTGCTCACCTGTTTGAGCTGCAGCTCCGAGTTGACTCGGACGTTGCAGATCTCACAGTGGAAGGTGCGTTCCTGAGTGTTGGGGTCAGACGGCTCCCCTCCCTGCTCAGAGGGAAGTTTAGGACCCAGACGTGGGTATGCTTTGATGGGCCCTAGTCCACTCCGAGCCTCCAGAATGGTTTTGTGTTTGGTACCTGGGAAACAAAGAGAAACGACTAATTTCACTCTGTGGAAATTGTTGCAATTCCTGTTTTTTACCACCAAGTGGCAGTAAATCACCTATTTTTGTGTCTGCAACTGCAACTACAAACAAGTGACGAAGCCTCTGAAGATGCCGTTCTCACATTGCCTCTAATATTACATAATGCTTCTGTTTTTTTTAGCTGCAGTCTGTTTGCATGTAGATATGCACCCCTTCAAAGCTGACTTACCTTTGTTATGTGCTTCCAGTTGTGAAAGGGAATTAACAGCTACTTTGCACAAGCTGCAGTAGAGAAGCTTCTTGGCCTTCTCCTCCTCGGACTCCCCTGAGGAGGGGCTGGGTGCTGGGGACGGGGTGTCAACAGACGCTGCTGGGTCTGCAGGGGGTGTGCTCAGGGTGGTGGAGAGTAAGGGTGAGGGTGATAATAAAGGTGTGCTGACAGGAGGCAAGAGGGGACACTCTGTGTCCGCCGGGCTCAGTGTGGGCGTTGGGAGGCGGCTAGGGGTCAAAGGTGACTCATTGGAGCTGGGACAGGTTTGGGTGTCCTCTGTAAACAGCACAAGTGTTTCAGGTTAGTAAGCAGACCACACTGTAGTCTTCTCAAAGTGTATTTTATGTTGTCACTGATCAACTGAGTACCAGACTCTAGGGCTGTGTCCGAAATCACCCACTCATTTGCACGCAACCGCAAAAAATAGACGCACGTTTGGACACTAGTGTCGGTGCCGTTTATTTACGTCATCGCTGTCGCATCGTCATATCATTTGGCTGTATGTCCCACAGATAGTAGATTACAAGATATAACAATACATAAGTATGTATATATACACATGTATATGCATTTTTGTGATAAATACATGATATTATACCGAGTGTGTATTCCAATACAAAATACCAAAGAAGTTACGTTTGCTGTTGCCAAATAAATCAAATTTGAGACTTTGGGGGTCGATCCTGTAACGTTACTGTACTGGAACTTTCATACTCGTATTTTTACCGTTTCTACTTTGAATTCACTGTTTAGGGTATATTCATTCTCACTAAACATTCGGACAGCCCTACAAAATGGCGCATCCACTATGTATAGTATAGTAGTAGTAGTAGTAGTAGTAGTAGTATAGTATACTACTACATATAGTAGTATATGTAGTAGTATATGACACTGTATACTCTATATAGTGAGTAAGGGGTGATTTCGGACACAGCCCGTGTGTGCCTGTGAGGGGGGTTATCTTAGAATTAGACATTTTTCTGATGATCAAACTCAGAGGGGGTACACCAGGATTCTGGTTTTTGTTTTTTGATCGTGTACTACTTACCAGTCTTACTAGGATCGGGCTCTGGGCTGGATGGCGAGGGACCTGACAGGGAAGGTGAAGCAGCAGGGGGAAGATTCTGCTTGTCGCCATCTTGGAGACGAGCTGTCTTTGAGGTTTCAATGCCTTTTACCCTCCGAGCGTGGCGGTTCCCTTTATAGTGGGCCTCAGCCTGACTCTGGTAAGACAAGACATGGCAGTGGTGTTCTTCAGATCACTGGTAGGAAGGATGCTTCTATCCAAGTCTGGAATGCTCCACACCCTTTTCTTTGAACAATCCAGTAAACCTCCACTTAGTCAGTGAGACTTCCAGGGGAATGTGTGTCCTTGATGGGACAAACTGGCATTGCCAGTTAAAGGTTTGAACGGAGCAAACTGCTGCATTTTTCTCCCCAAAGGACAAATCCAATAGTCTCTACAATTTCTGGCTGTTCAGACGATGATTTGCGGGTCTGTAGCGCTAATGAGGCTGTCACTGCCAGTGTAAACACTGAACCAGCCTCCTGAGCCGATAAGGATTATTGAGGGGTGGGATTATTTGAAAGTAGCTGGGGGCAACAACTGACAGTTGACAGTCGGCTGCTGAGGAAAAAAAATTCTTTGTGAACTCATAGGAGCGTCAATTCAACCTTTCCTGACCAGAAGGCTTGGATGGACAGAGGAGGGCAGAAATAGTCATGCTTCAAGATGCTAATTCGTGTAGTGAGACCGTGTGTGCATGAGCACACACAAGCCCGTAGACCTGTTGGTATCAGGGAAGTTTCAGTATGTCAATAACAAACCGGAGGGAGCCCCAACAGGCACGTGACAGGCACGTGGTCGGGGCTCCTCGGGGACGGATGCTTCGCTGAGGTAAAGAGTCCACTGGGTTGTGTTCGGATGCCTCTGTAAGCTTCAGGTATTAACTAGCAATGCTAGTTACCCATATAGCCCTCATCCTGATTGGTGATGACAGACGAACATATATAGCATCGCCTGTGTAACCCAAGGCCTCTGCCCTCCACAAAGCTCTACAAAAAGATGAAGCCTCAGTCGACAGTTGTCGTTTTTTTCCGAGATGTTTGTCTTTCCACAAAGAGAGCCTGTCATCCTCCTTGACCTTCAGTGTCAAGAGGTCGTTGAAGGTACGGCAGTAATTCAAGCTCGGGTGAAGAGATTGGAGACGTTTGGATGTAAAACAGATAAATGCATCAGATCATCGGCGTTAAGAGGGAAAGTGAATGATGATGAAATATAAATGACATTCAGAATTGCAGATGAAATGGAGTGAGAAAAGATGTGACGAGCCTATGGAAAGGAGGATTACGATGACTGAGGAAGCACAGAGAGGATTTAAGCGAGGGAAATGAGAGCAAGTGAATGTCCCTGAAATCCTTTTCTCTCTAAGCAGGATGTGCTTTGATGTTTTATCTATAGAGGCAACAAAGACACAGAACGCGGCGAGAGCCAGTCGCACAGCCAAATCAGGGTACAGGCAGCGGCGACAGGAAGAGGGGTTGGAAGAGCTGGTGGGGTGGGGGGTGGGGGTGTACGAGAGAAGACAGATGATACAGTTAAACTCTACAGCAGACACATGAAAACACTCCAGACAAATGGAGAGAAGAATCACTTTTCACTTTTTGAAAGGAGACGGGGAGTGAAGAGAGAGGGGTGTCCGGTTTGGTGCTGCAGTGGTGACGATGGCTAATGCAGCATGCTGTGACGTCAGCCTTGCTGCAGAAGTCAGCAGAACACTGGCAGACGACAGTTTGTCCTCTGCGGCCTGAAATGAATGCCACTGTTTATGACTCCAACACGAGTGTGTGCAGACATTCTGAGTGGCTGCTATCAGCACTCACCACGCACCCATAAACCAGAAAGCTGTTGGTGTTATTAAAGCACTTTCACGAGCGGGGGGAACGCATGAGAAATGAAAATTGTTTGTCTGCCGTCGAACTGCAGTGCAGCTCCAGTAAGCAGTGGGCTCCTTCATGATTAAAGAATGTCCATGGTGCTTAAAGCGCCTCGTCTCTCAGGTTACTGTGGGAAGTGGTGTGGAGCAGATGTACACCATGGCTCAGCAGTCCAGCAGCAGGTCAGACAAACAGGTGCCCCCCCCCTCCCCCGCATAACGCAGCCATGACATGAGCCTGCATGAGCATTATTTTCATGCCGGCAGATGAAGTGAGAGTATGTCAATGTGTACATGTGATAAATAAAAGCGCCCCACACTGTCAATTATCATTCTCATGTAGACCATGTGAGAACACGTGGGGGGGGGGGGATGGGGGGATATAATTAAGTGGCTCTGCACAGAGCAAACAGTTTTACGTGAGTTTCTGATGACGCACATCACTGCATCCACTTTGAGTACTGGTACGACAATGTACTTACATATCTAGGCTTCTAAGACTATAAGAGGACGTTCTAAGATGTTTGACATAGTTAACACACACACATCGTCTATGTAAAAAGACATTTCACTAGAGACTTGAACGTTAATCCTGATTTGCCTGAACTCTATCCCTAACTGAAATGTTGAGCCAGTTCTTTTCTCTAAAGTTTTCTATTTCTGTCATGCCGACTGTCGTTCTGTCTCCAAAATATCTGTCTGACCGGCGTGATTGTATAAACAGATTTGTACCGGTAGTTCTGCACAAGATGCTCACACATACACACATACAGAATATTATATATAGAGATATTCTTTGTATTTCACTGTTCAGTGGAATATGCCTGATTAGCTTGTGTCAGCTGAGCTGCAGTTTTCTCCATGTGAGCCTGATCAGAGTATGATCACAAATGTCTCGTGTCTCTGTCTCTCTACACAAACTGTTCTTTTATGTACAGTATGAGATCCAAACCAGCCACTGAGTTCAGGACAGTAAAACGTCTTCAAATGTCCTTAGATGGGACAGGAGAACAGAAGGACACTCGCAGTATTTACAGTAGGAATTAAGCAAGCAGTGTGTCTCCGTGTTCCTCCCCCACTCCGCTCTCCAGAGGGGCTAAAATTGGACCATGTTCTCACTTACTCCAGCTGTACAGTCAATTCAACACCTTCTCTTCCCTCAACATCAAATAACGACGCCCCCAGCTCGTCAAATACTGACACTTTCTCACTCCCTTTGCATCTAATACCAACACAACAACCACACTTGGGTGAGTGTGTGAGACACAGGCGGCTTTAAAATAACTCATTTATATGAGCATGAGACACATGGATTTTTGTCAGTGTAAGGCAAGACAGTCTGCTGAAGTTGGTGGATGGATACAACAGCACGATTTGTGTTCCATCATGGAGTCTAGACAAGAAATGGTCATAAATAAACTTGAATAGAAACATTTTACAACACTTTCCTAAAACATTTCATATGCTGCAGTGCATCACAATGCAAATATGTATTAACGTATGAAGCTCATGGTACAGTTATAGCAGGGACTTTCAACGCGCACGCGACTGTCAGATCATCTTACTCTGATGTCAAAGGCTTTACACTGAAGTTAAATAGTCTCATATTCTATGGATGCAAAAAGTTCAGTAACCGATGACAGGAGCAAAGGGTCAGTGTCTGATGAACAGGCTCGTCAGTCACCAGCTAACTTCAGCCTGATTTCATCTGTCTAGACTGCCGATGCAGTGACTTCTCAGTTTCCATGCAAGCACAAGATGTTCTGCAGTCACATGATTCTCAACTATGCCCTTTTCTACCCAACAGACCATCCACTAACCGAGGGTGCATGATTTTCGGGCCACTCAACTAAACATAATAGTCAAGAGGTGGAGGAATAAAATTTGTATTCAAGACTCTGACACATATTCATTTTAGCTGGAAAACACTTTTGGACATCGAGCATTTGTTTTCAGAGACAGATGATGCAATTTAACCTGGACATTGTGCTAATAATGGAACAGAAGGATGCCACTGATGGCACCGTGGAGATGACCACGTTAAAGAACGTCATTTTCAAGGTATCCCACTTAACCAAGCCAAACTAAGACTGACCAGGATCAGCCAGATTTCACAATAAACGTCTGGTTTGTACAGCTGAGTTGGAAGGATAGTAAACAGAGTTAGTGTATTCTTGTTCATACCTCTGAGTTGAAGCGAATCTGACAGACATTGCAGGAGATAATTGGCCGCTTTGTCTTCACCATGGGTGGCCCAAAGGTGTGCGTCATCACAGCCTTCTGGACAGGATCCATCTAAGGACAGAGGGCGGAGAGGTCACTGCACAGATTCAGCAACACAGGAGGAACTCTGGGAGTCGATGTTCCTCTCAGTCGCAGCCCGTCAAAAGGATAAACCACATCGATTTGGAAAGGTGGGGAAGAAAAAGTAGGGGTGAATGACAGAGGGAGCTCGCTGAGGAAGTTAAAGCTGGGAGATAAAAAGAGTGAACTGAGGAGAGAGCAGTGATTGATGTGGACAGGAGGGTGTGTGTTTTCTCAGTAGCAGCTGGTGCTGCTGGCTGTGCCTCCATTCTTGGGTGACATTCAAATGCTTTAATTCATATTGGGGTTAGAAGAGACTAATTACAGACTCCCTCTGTGCAAAAATGTGTGACAGAACCTTTGTTTTGAGCCTCTGGCGTCTGTAATAGCATGCTAACAATAATATCGGTATGTACAAATAACATGGAGGGAAGCTAAAGGTGGACGACCATCCACATAGACATGGTGTATGGACAGTGTGGTATTACTGAATCATTATCCTGAAAGATGAAAGATGACTGATAAATTTAAAAACACGTGTCCGGTATATCATATTGACTTCTAGTGTGTTTTTACTGGTCAGGTCAGATAGGAGCCACGTCATCTCATGTGAAACTCGTGTGAGTTTCCTGACCCACTGGCAGAGTTCAGCGGCCACAGCGCCGGGTGTTGTCCTCATTAACAAACCCAAAGTGCTCTGTGGTTGAACTCAGCCTCTCATCTCCTGCTTAGACTTTGAATGCTCTCTGCCAAATGAGAGAGAGGCTGTTTACACTCTCCACAGTGCCAGCGACCAGGGGAAATGGTATAATTGGTCTGAAAACATGGACCTTGTTGACATGTGTTGTTGGAAATATTTATAGATATAGACGCCGCTGTCTTCGACTTGCCTCTCCACTTTACCTCTCTTTCATTATTTTTTCATGTTTAGAACTACACACACAAGGTCTATACATCTTCCTCAAAATGTCATGTCTGTGAAAGTGCCGTATTTTTCTTTACTCTACCACTTGTTGTCATTTACTCCTCCGTCTACGAGCGGTATCATTTACACCATATATCGTGGTCATATCATGATTTTTAAATAAATGAATAAATAAAACGTGTGGGATAATCTGGGACTGCAAAGACCTCACAATGTGCTGCATTTGATTTTTTAAAATTGTGCATCTCAGGTCCACAATGTGCAATTTCTGTGGACATGCAGAAATACGTTATGTTATAGGCTAGCAAAGTTTCTGGCATCAATAGATGTGTGAGGGGTGGAGGGTGTGGCTGTGTGTGTGTGGGGGTCCATTTATTGTTTCCTGTGGGTCCTCATACACGACGGCTGAAGAGTTCCAATACAAACAACTGAAACATATCTTTAGAAGTTCAGATCATTACAACAAAAGGACTATGAGCAATAACCATTTTAAGAATGCTACTTTTTTCTTCCAAGGCCCCCTGACACAGAGTAACAGAGCATGTACACTGAACTCTGACCTCACAGACCAAGGCTTCTCCCCTGGGAGTATTATAAGTCCTCACACTGAGAGTCTTGAGTCTTTCCTCAGCTTTGAGAAGGGCTCTGAGCACTTTGAGTCTCAGTAAATCTGGTGTATCCTCTCAGTTCTTGAAGACGAGCAGGTGGAGCTTCCTGCGTCCTACATTGAGCTGGAGTTCAGCGGTGTTGTTCACGTACTGTCTGCGCAGACACACAATGGACTGTATTGCGGTTCTCAAACCAGCATTTGATGCTGAACCCAGAGTCCTCAATGCAGCGGGATGAATCATAAACTTGCAGAAGGGTCATTTTGCCAGTGCGCATGTAGATGAGCTGGATCATAACGTATGTGTTTGTGTGTGACGCTGAGCTGACCTTCACATGAAACCCAATCTGGAAATGAAACCTGGCCACGGGAAATGCTGACTGTTGAGAAACCAGCCTCTGGCTCTCATACAATTGATTAGCTGTTACTTATTATATCGCAGTAAAACGCTTGCCTGGTCGTTTCCTCAATTATAGTGAAACTCATTCAGCTAAATAAAAGTAAGCTGGATTATAGTGTAGAATTCCACACCACTTGTTGTCACTCCAGAAGCACTGATGAAGACCAACTCAAACCAAACAACCTGATTCCTGTTTGGTGCTTTACTACTGGAGATCCATCTTGGTGCCATGACGGGTCTTCAGACCACATTCTGGGTCACGTCACTGGTCTTGACTCGGACTGGTCTGTGTGTGAGTGAAACCTCCACATTCAAATACACATTTACATTGGATGTTTTTGACGCTGTTTTTAACGCATCACCGTTTTGGTAGTTGTCTGTCATACTGCTGACCTTTGCCATGCAGCATCCCTCTGCCCCCCCCCCCACCTGGCGAGACGTCGAAGTGTAACGTATAATATGTGCTATATGTGCTATATTCCACTATAATGAAATTGAATTATTAAACATAACAACACACAGTTCAAGGTGCATAACTGGAACATGGATCATCGGGATTCTGATAAACAGATGTTGAGTCACGTTCTTATCATGATGATACTAATGGTCCTGACTTAGTCTAGAAACCTTTTTTTAAACTCATGAGTACACTGAGCCTCATGTACAGTGTCGACGAGCCATTTGGTCTCTCCCCCTCCATGTTTTGGTCATAGAAGGTTCTGGTCTTGGCCTTGGTGCTGTCTCAGGTTAGGTGGTCTGGATGCTAACATCCCTGGTGGTGGACAGATGTGGCAGAGTGAGACTCACTGTGTTAAAGTTGTGGAAGAGGCTGATGGCAGCCGGGTGAGGAGACTCCAGGGGGAACTGCAGGAAAGGTTTCATGTCCAGGGGGGTTGGCGGGATGACAGGCGGGCTCCTGAGGAAGGCAGGGACCGGCCCAGGTCGGTTTACACTTCCTGCAAAGGATGTGCAAATAGAAAAACATTCAAAGACGAACCGAGAGATGAAAATTTGACATGATCGCACCTGAGCAAATGATGCTTTTTACATCATGTTAAGACCAAAACTGATCAGAAAACTGAAAATCAATCTCAAATGATCTGACTTTTTCAAGCTTTTTGAAAGATAACGATACTCCACCTTTGTACAGCCAATAAGAAGCATCCACCAGGAACCAAGTTTTTATTGTATACCCATAGGTATGAATGTGAATGGTTGTCTGTCCTTCATGTGGCCCTGTGATGAGCTGGTGACCCGTCTAGGTTGTACCCTGACGTTTGCCCATTGACAACTGGGACAACTCCAGAACAACGACGACCCGTAACCGGAGCAACGGGAGAGGATGAGTGAATGAATGTTCTCATTACAGCGGCTGGAGTTCATTCATAAATTGGTCATCTGGCTTCTCTGTTTTCACCGTTGAAACCACTGTGGTGTTTTCTGTGTTGTACTCCACATCTCCCACTCCTCTCCTCTGCTTCCTCTGTTTCTCCCTCACACTTCTCTGTCACCAGTGGCTCGGTGATGTGGATGCTCGTATGTGTGATGGGCAGGAAGGCTAAGCTCCTTAAGCCTCACAGCTGTGGCGCTGCAGATAGCTCCCTCTCACCGTCTCTCCCTCCAAAACTTGTTTTCTAGCTCCATCCCATGGTCCCTCATTCCAGCCACCTGTTTCTGTATCATTCATCGCTACTTCTCCTCACTTCTGCACCCGCCCCCATCCTGCAGATTTTGTTCTCCCACCTCCTCAGGTTTCTCTCTCTCTCTCTCTCTCTCTCTCCTCCACTTCTGCTTCCAGTCATCGCTGTAGTTCAAAACCCACAGTGTGTTGCAGACCCAAACTGGCTCGACAATTTACATAATCTTCTCTTCTGAGATTATATGCAATCATCATCCTTTTTTGCCACTGCTTTCTGATGACTACTTAAAATGTTTCTTACATATAAAAGGAAAAACTGGTCAGAGGAAGAAAAAGCTATTTTAGTCACAGCATAGGAGGCTCCTTTCACTGACAGCAGGGGAGATGTAAAGAATGTGCTGTCAGGACCAGAAATAAATGGAGGGGAAAGTCTTTTCTCCCGGCATTCCTCTGCAGGCTGTCTGGGTCCATGGAAGACTGTCGCAGCAGCTGAGCTTTAGCTGCTCTTAGCTACGTGTTGTCACAAATGCTGCACGAAAAGTGTAGAAGGTGGTGGGAAGGAGGACTGGAATCCCACAGCTCATGTCCGTGTCACCTCTAGAAACCAACTCCAGCAAGATTTGTGTCAATATGAGAAACAAACACAGAAAAAACAAGAAATGCATGAAAGCAGTATTAACTCAAAAGAATGTGTTGATTTAGGATTAGGATGACCAAATACATGTTTTTATCACAAGACGGACTGTAGCTGCTGTGTTTTTCTTTTTTTTTTATTTTTATTTTCCTTTTACAGACATGACTGGTGGTGTGTTACACTGAACTATCTGGTAAACGATGTGTGAAAAGGACAGGCACGCTGAAATAATACTTAGCAGGTAATTAGATGAGGCATCTGCCTGCCGTGTATCTCATGTATCTGCTGAAGCCGGCCGCAACAAGAAAAAGGCAAAGAACATCTTTTTGATGTGGAAACGCCTCCAATGCCCTTCTCTCTTCATTCCGATTAAAGTGATGCTGGAGCAGAGTCGTCACGTCTCAGCGAAACACCCACTGGTCTGAACCACTGTTCACGTGATCACACACATCTCCTGAGAATCAGATAAGGAAAGTCGTTGGATGTTTTGCCAACAGACCCCATGGAACGACTGAAACCAACGATAGCATATGTCACCGTCTCGGTACGTTCTGCTGTGAGTGCCCCTCCATCTGACGACGAGAAAAGGGCCGAATACATTTGAAAGCAGCTGATGGTGTTGGTTTTTGGTTGTGTTGTACGCAGGAATAAACGTCACATTCGGACTGTGTGTGACGTAGTAATCCGTTTTTGTCTTTTCATTAATTTGTTTCACTAGATTCTGAATATACATTCAACGGCCTTTAAATTCAAGGTCACCGATAACATACGTGGATTCTTTGACGCAGTTATTGCACAAAAAGCGATAAAAGCACACTGTTTCAGATGCAATTAAAAGCTTGGTTAACAGCGCAAATAAGGGGACAATAACGTCTCCCGCTGTATGGATTGGCTGAGGTATAGTCATTAACATGCTGGTTAGTGAAGCGTGTTCTCGTCAGGGAGAGCCATGGCTCATTTTACGCCACATTACATTTTAAAGGTCAAAGCAGTTTCTTATAAATATTCACTCACAGTGTTGGGACTGAGGAGATGTGTTTAAGTTTGCAGCGTTTTCAGCATTGCCGCCTCACACAGACTCGTGTGTTGTGGCAGCTCCCTCTGACCCTCACCTCCTCCTGAGTGATTTACAATGACATCAGATAAGTGAATACCGTGCCTCTTCAACAGCAACCATGCAGGACGGAGAGCATTGATTGGACACATTCTGAGGAGAGTTAAAGTGTTAAAGTGCTGCCAAACTCCATAAATCCAGGCCGTCTATTGCTTCTTTTCCTCCACTGAAATGAACAGGCAGCTCTGCCTCACCCAGCCCCATCGTCTCACTGCGTGTTTTTTCCTTCTAACACAAATGTTTGGGTGAGAACACGATCAATGCCTGTGTAATAGCTTATTGGATTTTTGTGTAGATTGTGAGCAAGAGGCAGCTGGACAGAAATGAAGAGATGCAGAAGAGGGAGGGAAAGAAAAATGGGGTATGGACTCTTATTGTCACACTAGATTTCACAAACACAGATACACACACGCACACACACACAGACACACACACACACACACACCGGTATGCCGTGAGGCCTCTCAAATTGGCAATTCATTTAGCCAATTTAAGTTTAATGATCATAGAGGTAATGTCAATGTCAGTGATGATGTTGGAGCCGCTCAGTATTCACTCTCGGCATCAGTGTGCATAGAGAAGGCTGGGGTGCTGTTAGTGGACACACATACACATACACACACACACACACACACACACACACACACACACACACACACAGACAGGCAGACAGATAGAAAGTCAGCCATTTTTAGTTCAGGGTGCCAGCCACCTCACATCTGCATCGAAATGAGCTGCTGTGCACAGTTGACTCTGAAATGTGCGTCTGTGGTCAATTACCCAACCTTCTCTGACAAATACCCCTTCTCACCCCACCCCCCCACCCCCCGCCCACACCTCTGTCACTGCTGCAGAGAGGGACAAACTGTGGTGTGTCAACCAGAAAAACAAAACAAGGCAAAATATAAACAAGTCGATCCAACATTCGCAGCCTAATGCCATTCACATGTGATTTCATGTTTTGGTCATCACATCTGTGCAAAGTCCGCTGTCTCCCTCCCACTGTGACTATGTTCTAAGTCTGTGACGGAGTCTGTAAACGCTGCAAACTTTGCTGCTGTTGCAGGCGAAGATGGCTCAGTCTGTGTCGCATACTGCCACTGCGAAGGACTAGGCATGAAATCCAATTTACTGTGGCTCAGCTTACCCTCCAGTCAAAGGCAGCGGTTTCAACCTGAGCAGGGGGGAGAGAGAGAGAGAGACGACAGCATACGTACATTCACACACAAACGTCTGCAGCCTGAATGAATAGCGCTTTGAAAGGCGCGGCTCGCAGGCTCAGTGCTGATTAAAGGTTGTTGTGTGAGATGTGGACGGTGAGGTGGAGGCACACCAGTGAAAAAGAGCACAGCTGATTTCACTCTGCACTTTGTTTTAATGATAGATGCTCTGCGCTCCAGTGGCTAAGCTTAAATGCCGCCTCCCAGAGAACTCCCAGAGGTCGGCTGTCACTGAAAATGTGTCTGTGTGTGCGACCAGCAGCTCCAACCTCTGATTTCACTGATGTCCACTACGTTCGCATGATATTTTCCTGTGACTCGGTGGCGTCTGATTGTCAGACGCAGTGGCAGACATGCACCTGACCGGCAGTGAGCGGGTAGCTTGGTTCGAAATAACGACAGCAGGGATGGTTGGATGCAGTCGACTGAGCGAGGAAAAAGGTCTGGACAAGGAGGGGAGATGAGGTGGAAAGAGGAACGGAAAGCATTGGGGGAGGTGGGGGGGGCAGCCGCATGTTTTGAGGTGAGTCCAAGGTGACCAGAGGAGGTAAAGAGCTGCATTAACCTGCAGGTTAATGTGCAGAGGAAACGCCAGCTGTTGTAGCTGGACCACCGCTGACACACATCTGCTCCATATCTCAAGTTGATGTTGAATTGTTCAGGGCGGTAACGTCGGCCGCGTGCGAGAGTTAACCGCCAGCTGTCACATGCAAAATGTCACATGCGCATGAACAAGTTTGGCTTATTTTGCCGCTCTGCTTACATGTTTTGTCTTGTTGTACGAACACAGGTCAAGTCAGCCGTGTTGCTCATTTAGCATTTTGTTTAGAAAGTACTTTTCAGTCCACTTCCTTGTCTGCAAAGTTTAATAGCTGTCATCTAATTCATGCTTTGATCCATATTGACAGAAGAGTCAAGACTATTTTTCTTTAATAGTGTCTGAGTAGATTTCCCTTACTTCCCCTTCCAGTTGACGTTCATGTCAAACAAAAAATGAGATGATGGAGAAAATGTTTTTATTGCCATCACTAACAGTCTATACACATCTCTACTCGAAAACGCTCAGTGTGTTGATCCTTAAACGTTGATTTAAAAGTGTATTGTAATGTATGTGACGTTGGCATGAATGCATAAGGACCGATAGGGCTCATTGTCATTGTCTCTGATACTTACCAGCCTGAAACGGGAACAACACTCACAGCAAAGCACATGCAAAATCACTAATAAAGACACTTGTGGACATCTGCCTTCAGCTTTTAAGGTGGGAGATGTTAGAACATATGACACCTGGCTGCTAACCTTTCTCATTATACTGTGTTTATGTGGCACAAACAGAGAAATATACTACATGAAGCCGCACAGAGCAAAGTGGAGGTCATTAAGAAATCCACCATGGCAAAACAACCGGCTGCCCCGTGTTATTATTCTTCAGTAAAGCCATTTACACACCTGCTGGAGCTGGGTGAACACACAGCAGCAGGTACAGAGCTATAGAAACCACAGCACATGCAAACACAAGCGTAAAAGGGTGAACACACGACAATGGAATCAGACGCCAGGTGCATCGTCCAGTGATTTCATGTAAAAGACCACACGATCAATGCTACGTCAACGCAAATAGAACAAGCATAGCTCTATTTATTTTCATGCAATGTCGAAATTACAGGCTGTATTTTTGGACATGAATGTCGCCTGAAGGGCAGAGTGGTTTTTTGTTAAAGTGTGATCCTGAGGCAACATGCGAGTATAATGAAGGGTACGAGTTTGACTCTTGGTTCAGCTGTGGTCTGCATAACTTCAGGACAGTAAACAACATTACAGTAACCAACAAAGAGACTTTAAAGTCGGCTGGTGTGCTCTCCTGCCTTATTTGATGCCCTTGAGTCCAATAAATGTCATTTGTGTCCAAAGATGTAAGAGCAGGGGGACCTGGTGTGAAGTTAGGGTCTGTGAGCTGAAAGGTAAGTACTTGTAAGTATAAGTATTATTCCTGGGGGTATTTTAAACTCCTGGGAACGCGTCCTGATCCTGATCAGTCAATCATCATTCATTTGCAGGCACATGAGGACTATGGGTCAGAGTCATTTAAAATAAATCGACAGTGTTGTGGAAAATTGTTACCCTCGTTCTTCAGCAAACATCCAGCTGTGTCAAGCAGTAATTGTCCCAGTGTGCACCATAATAATAGACTAGGTAGTTTAAAAATAAGTGGCTCCCCCACTGCAGGTTGTTCAGTAGGTCATGTCCGCCGTGTTCCCAGATTGTCTTAATGTCCATTGTTCTGCTGTCACTCCACGGAATGGGAAAATACAATAAAATGATCTAATTCTACTCAGTACAGATTACTGTCACAGCGCACTGGAAATTAACCTTCAAACCCTCATTTACATTTATGTACACTGATACAGTTCATAACGCATTGGCACAAGTGACTTTTTATTGCCTTATTTACGTCACATTTCCAATATCCAGTATCTTCATATCCTCCAACTCAAGTCTGGGTTTGTTCCTCACTCCACTATACTACATTGTTTTACCATCTATATCTTATATATAGTTTATGGGGTAATGTCAGCTCAGTGGATGGAATCTTCTTAACAGTGATGGTCTTTTATGTCTGAGTGTTTCAGTGTGTGTACGTTTGTGAAGCAAACAACTTTTCTTTCTTCACTGCAACACCTCCATTTAAAGGTCATGTTGTTAATCAGGGACAACATACACCTGTGATTTTATTTTACTGAGCACATCAGTGTGTGTGTGTGTGTGTGTGTGCGCGCGTGTGTGAGCGTGTGCTCTATAAACACAGGTACTTTTAAAGTTGACCACAAAGATGAACCGTGGATATTTTTTTTATAGCGCTGAGTGACGTCAGTGCGACTAGAAATCCTTTCACATTTTGTAAATAAATAAAGACCTCAAACCACTTGTTCTGAAATATTCATTAGCAAAAATCCTGCGAGTTGCTAAAGTATGTTCTGTATGTCTAAGGAACATCAACACATTTTTGGGTTTTAATGGTTTGGTTCTTCATCTTAACAGAAATGAATCCATGTTCGTATAGTCGTGCATGGATTCCATATTTCCTTTTTGCTGTGTGTATGTGTATGTGAAGGGAAACTAAAGTGGTCTGTTAAACCTCATCACCCCTCAATCATCATAGTGTGTCGGTGCGTTTCGAGCAACATCGTTGTAAATGAGACGCTAAGATAAATTGAAATTTCAAGAGAAAACTTTTTTTCAAATGAAGTGTCTATCACAGAATTATTTTACAGAATCAGAAACAGTTATATTATACAGTTATATTTACACTTGTGTTTTAATGCATATTACTGGAGAAACAGTTGCACTATCTAAATACACTTAAAGGAACAGCATGTCATTTTTGGTGGAATCTAATTGTCCCTTTGCAGATTACAACCAACTGAATGTCTTCGCTTTCCAGCATTTATCTGAATCTAAAGTTGACATGTAATGTGGGATGTTTGGTTTTTGCTTTGTGTCTTACTGAAACTGCATCATGGCCGACAGAAGATCTGCTCCTGGTGTAACCACAGACGGCCAACAAACATTGTGAAAACTGGTTTGTGAATATTAAAGTCCATTTCTAGGCCCAATCCTTCAGCCTTTTTAACGGGTCGAGGCATAGCATCTTTTTGTGTAAGACCATTTATTCAATCCGTATCTTGTGTTGTAACTATTCCCTTCAAAATCAAATTAAATGAAGCAGGTCTCACTGGAGCGTCTTGTAACGAAGGACAAAGAAACACGTTAAGAAGATGTGACTGTTCGCTGATGTGCGATAAACTTGTGACCGTGAGACAAGTCAGCAGATCAGCTGGACAAATGTACTTCAAGTGTATGAACAGGAAATGGGTCGTGTCACTATAAAACAATGATCAGGATGAATGAGAACAGCACTCAGACATTCTCTTACCCAGAATCATCCTGTATCCTTCCACTGTCAACTTCTGTTTTCCCTCAGTACTGTCGTGCTCGTCTCGTCTTGTCCCCAATTAGCCAGTGACGTGTCTCAACCCTGAGGTGTCCTCCTTTTCTCAGAACGCAACGTTGAAGAAGCATCCAGCATCACAACATTTACTCTGCACGCCTTCGCCGTATTTCCTCGGCTGCTCTGTTCCCCTGGTCCACATGAGATACCTCCCTTTCAGCTCTCGATATCCTCGGCTGGGAA
Organism: Lampetra planeri; assembly: GCF_965212315.1. Classification (NCBI taxonomy): domain Eukaryota; kingdom Metazoa; phylum Chordata; class Hyperoartia; order Petromyzontiformes; family Petromyzontidae; genus Lampetra; species Lampetra planeri. The sequence goes on from NW_027613834.1 coordinate 27,825, forward strand.
TCGGACAGTTGTTGCCACAGCTGTTTTCATGGCGACACAACATGCAGTGAGTCTACTGCGATGGAGCCTGTGATGTATTCACTGTAATATATTCAGTGGTGCCAGAGGAACAGCAGAGAATGCAGCTGAGATGAAGCGTTTCCTCACTGGAGTCACCTCTGCACTACTCCCTCTCTCTCTCTCTCTCTCCCCCTCTCTCTCTCTCTCTCTCTCTCTCTCTCTCTCTCTCTCTTGCTCTCCCTCATATTTTGGGGTTGGGTATAACCTAAAGGCACCTTGCACTCCTGAGCCATGATTGGCTGGAGGCTCAGCCAATGAGAAGAATCCATGCGTAGCATTTTCTTGGGGTATTTGAATGTGGAGGCATTGATAATGCTACCGTCAGTTCTGCTCCCTCCTTCTCTCCGTCACCCTGCTGTTTACTGTCGCTGCCTTTTTTTACCTCTCTCCCCTTTTCTATTTTCTGCCTCTCGTGCTTCACGCTGACAGCGTCTGCACCTAAACATGTCTCGAGTTCCTTAGAGACAGCCGGCCCCCCCCATGTCCCATTTGCTCTGGTCCCCTTTTTCCTGTCTGTGCTTTGTGCGTCTGCGTTAGCAGGGGGAACAGCGGTGTTTTCGTGTACGTTTAACGGGCTGACGAATGAGCGGTTGCCATTTATGTCACCAGAAGACAAAACAAGCAGACACGTAGAGACTGACAGAGACCTGGTGAAGCATCAGAGGGAGCTGAGGGGAGTTTGAAGCTGATAAACACTGACTAGAGGTTAAGCTGTGAGGGAAAGAAATGTGGAAGGTGATGTGAAACTGCTGGATGAACGCCGACGCCGAAACGTGTTTGACAGGCGAAAGCTGGGAGTGCTGAGTGAGCTAGAACGTCAACATGCCTTTGATTCATGTAGTTAAGAAGGACAAAGTCTGTTCAACACTTCATTCAAATCTTCTCCCTCAAGTACAGACAGCACATCAAAAGACCCAGACCCCCATGTTTAAATTGTAATGTCCCTATAAAACATAGAGATAATCAAATAATTCACCCGGTGTACCTGTCTGCAGTGTTCCCACCGCGGTGTGTGTGTGTGTGTGTGTGTGTGTGTGTGTGTTCAAGATAAGGTTTCCTCATTAGTGGAGTCAGGCTGAATAATGCAGGTAGGTGTATTGTTGTGGCCAATGGGCCAGGTGCTAATGTGACTGTCTGAGACGCAGCACGACTTTAATGGATGTCAGCAGAGGAAACTGAAACTGGACCGCTGGAGCTCAGGTGACGCATTCGCCTGTGAAACACTTTGCTAGATAAAGGTGTGCGTTAAAGGTTGTTATTGACAGAATGTACATTATTGGCGTCAAGAGAAAGAGCTGATTCCATCCAAATATGAACACTTTCCAGCTTCTCACGTACATTGGGACCACCACCACCTCTTCCCGCTCTATGTACAAAATATCTGAGCATCGGCACGTTACGCTAAACCAAACCTCTCCCTTTTATAACCCCTCTTGTCTTACTCACACGCACTTCCCTGACACAAGTCCCCAAATGTCTCAGTGGCTACTGAAATATAACTCAGAGCAGCTGTCAGCCATGTTGCTGCCTTACAGTTCATACCTTCTAACAATAAAGGTGTCAGTGCGCCATCATTTCAGCAACATCTGAGATGGAACTCCTGCTGTCTTTCCCCTGTTTTCTGCCAGTTATAGCATTCAGGAGTTAATGAGTTAATTATATTAAGAGCCAAGTAATAACCAGCCTCGCTCACGATCAACTTAAGATGTGAGAATTATTATGAGCTCTGTTGTTACTGGTCAGTGGTGCAGCTCCATTCTGGACTAATGTGTGTGCGTGTATGCGTTAGTGTGTGTGTGTGTGTGTGTGTGTGTGTGTGTGTGTGTGTGTGAGAGAGAGAGAGAGAGAGAGCTATTAAACCCTGTGCCTGTGACCTCTACAATCCTATCATCTCTTTGCCCAAGGAGGCCATAACTGTGTCAACACTTATGTTCTACCCTAATTTTAGCTGCGATCGTTGTGAGTCCTGCTAACGTTTAATAAAGTCTTCATTTGATTGGCTGTAACAATAAAACTTAAAGCCTGTCGGCTACTTACAGCTTCTAGTGGCGAGTAAATAGGCCGTCTCTTGAGCACATTTCTAAAATTCCACCGTTGAAAACAACATCAAGGAGAGCATCTTGTCAAAAACCCTCATGACACACACAAGTTGCAAAGCAGCCCGCGGTGTTGTTTATTTGATACGTTACAGGGACAGTGAAGGAGGAAAAGTAAGAACAGCTGACACACATCCAAATATGTGTTGATAGGTGCCGTATGTACACACACACACACACACACACTTGACTGAATGTGTCAATAAAGCACCTGAAGCTGAACTGACTGTTTCTTTTTAAAAGACACATCATGTCCCACACTCTTGTCTCAGGAAGTTATGACCCCTTATATCAGTCCGTATGTTTGATTCCCCACCTTCTTCATGTTCCTGTATCTGCTCAGCTGGTGGAGGAATGTGAGGTTCTCTGATGCTCACAGTGCTTCTCTCTCCCCTCTCTCTCTGTTACTCCCTCCTTCATCATGCCCTCCCCACACCGCAAAGATGCTGGATGTGAACAGTGAGGGGGTCGGACCAGGTCAAAGTGTCTGACAGCAAGTTCTGATCTCTCATCAAAGAGAAGCATTGTGCAAACTGCCACTCGTTCTTTATTTATGTAGAGTATTGCAGTAATGAGGGGATCCCAGCCCATTTTAAGGTGATCAATGGAGGAATGCTGTGTACTGCTCCCGCTGCACATTGCTCAGGAATCAGATGCGGTCTTACCTGAACCCCACATCGGTCCTAACGAGGCTTGAAGGGATCCACAGCCTTCGTCCAGCAGAGTCCAGAGCTCGGTGTGCCAGCCAGCATAGACCACTTTGACTGGGATCAATGCTCACGTTACCATGCAGCAAAATTCAAAGTAGCAGTCAGTGGCGTGAGCACCGACCTCGCCACATGATCACACTGGAGGGAGCTGCATCAAACAAAACAACATCTGGATCAGCAGCTTCTTCACCTGCCTGCTGCTGCCAGATCCTCTCCTGTAGTCTACACAGTCGGACATGCTCTCCTCATGCCAGAGGCTAATTCTGCTTCAGAGGATGGGGGAACCTGATATGTGAGAACAACTGTGGAAAGAGAGAGATGACAGGCAGAGAGAGCGTAAAGGAACACGAGGGGCAGGACAGAGGAGGGGAAACACGACGACGAACGGCAGATCAGAGGAAGCGAGGACTGGAGGGTGTGTGTGGTGCTGAGGAGGAGGAGGAGGAGGAGGGTGGCAAGACCATGGAACCTGAAGGATGTCACAGAGAGGAAGAAAATGTCTGAGCAAAGGGAGATATAAATGGATGGAACAGAAGGCTAGCAGGTTGTAGTGTAATTACTGTCTCGTAATTGTTAATTATTCATCCCCAAATGCCAAATGACGTCAGTTTCAATAACCATCGCAGCACAAAACAAACTGACACTTCCTAAAAGAATGAATCAAAAATGCACAGATTCTCAGCTCTTTCACACTCGTTCTGCCACCTGAGCGGCTGCCGGAAGATGACGTGTGTCTTGACGCAGCTGCGCTTTTTGGGTCAGACCCCATAGTGCACGACTTTGAACATCTGGAGGTAAATATTACAGTAGGTGGCCCTCTTCAAAATACTTCAAGCACTGTCAGCATCGCTCTCCCTTTGTACACAATTCAGTTTGAACAAGCCAAAGTAAATGACTGGTATGGATGGGAGCAACTGAATCACTGTGAGACGAACACAGACACGTTAGTGGAGGACCGTGTGTGCTGCTCAGGCTCCGTTGGTCGTTGACGTGCAAATCCAGCTCAGATCGTGTTCTTGCAAGTGTTCTTTTGGAGAGCTTCGGAAGTATTGAGTGGAGGAGCAGGAGACGAGAACGGAGGTGAAATTGGCATATGGTGCAATGTCAAGTAAATGTCAGTCTAATTCCGGTGTACAAAAAGGTCTGAGGAGGAGTCAGCTCCACTCTGGCTCATGGGAAACAGTCACTTTGAGAATACGGTTGGTAACAGACAGTATGTAATCAGGTTAATGACAGTCGGTGGGTGAAGTCAGCCTGAGTGAATGATGCTGTTAAAGAAAGCTGTTTATTGATTGTGACATCTCTTTGTGTCCAGCTCCCATATTACAGCTTCCACCGAGGAGATGCCTGTGTACACTTCCTGTTTCCTGTTTTGACTCCAATCGGACCGACTGTGTTTATTTTATTTGCAGGACACTTCTGGCAACATGCCACACAGGGGTTAGGTTAAGGGACAGCAGAGAAGGGCAGCAAACTGGAGTCGTAAGCACATTTCACCAGGGAGATACTGTTACACACACAGACCCGCCCCAACACACACACACACACACACACACACACACGGTCAATCTCTTCTCTAAGCTCGTCTCTTCTTTCTTTTTGCAATAAAACTTTTACAAGAGTGCTCACCATTGCATCTGTGCCGCAGTGCAGAATGTTACATTCCCGTCTCTGATCTAAATATGGATCATGTGTTAATACACATCTCTATCTGTCATGTCAAGTGGGGCTGGAACTGCTCATTTCATAGCTCCTTATTTACCTTATATTTGTTATTAGAATGTGGGCTCATTCATTCATTCCCCATCTCTCCCTTGCTCCGGATACGGGTCGGGGTTGTGCTGGAGCCGATCCCAGCTGTCAGCGGGTACAACCTGAACGAGTCACCAGCTATCACAGGATGATCTGGCCACTGAAAGACAGACAACCACACACACATACACACACATACACACACCTACGGGCAATTTAGAAAGACCAATTAACCTCAGCATGCTTTTGGAGGTGGTAGGAAGCCGGAATACCCGGAGACAACCCACGCATCCCAGCCCAGGAACGTTCTCTTGTCATCACCTTATCTTATTATCATTTATTAAATGAAAACAAATAACCAATAACCATGATAGAAACAATGCATTGATGTGCTGCTCATGTCCGGAAACAGCTGGATGCCTGTAGGATCCAACACAGGCACTGGATGTTGGACACAAACATCCAGTCAGAGCTGCTTCACACCTCTTAAATGTGGAGGTGTGCTGCAGCGATGAATGTGCACGACTTTTGATGTAGATTTGTAATATTCAGTGGTCAGAGGCAGCAAACACAGAATCAGATCTGATGGAGAGATGTGGTTGAGGACCTTTGCTCTTTGAAAGCGCAAGTTGACTTAGTCAAGAATAGTAGACTAGGTCAAA
>NW_027613835.1:0-33096 GCF_965212315.1 Lampetra planeri
CACGCACAGGTTTCCCCTAGCCAAAATTTGGATTCCTTTGGTTAATTATTCGGAGGCGTTGCCAGCTCCTCAGAAGGAGACCCTTCCGTACCATTAACGAGTATGTCCAGAGGAATGTGCAGTTCATCCCAGAACTTCCAGAGGATGAGTTTTTCACAGAAAGTGATGGGGTTTCTTGGACGGAGGGAACAGCCATGGATATGATTTCACATTGGATGATATATGTAACTGAATAGGATCAGGCCCTAACCTTGAGGCCCCTGTAGATTTGGCCCTAAACTGGACGTTGCTGCACAACTGGCCCTAATCTGAATTTTTCTCCTCAGCCCTGACCCTAATGCCCTATCCTAACCCCAACCCTTATCCCTAACCCTAACCCTAACCCTAACTCACCCTGGCCCTAACCCTAACCCTAACCCTAACCCTAACCTTAACCCCATTCCAACTCCTGACCCTAATCACAATCCCTGTCCCTTGTCCTAACCTTAACCCCAGTTCCAACTCCTAACCCTAACCCTAACCCTAACCCTGACCCTAATCACAATCCCTGTCCCTTGTCCTAACCTTAACCCCAGTTCCAACTCCTAACCCTAATCACAATCCTATCCCTAACCTTAACCCCATTCCCAACTCCTAACCCTAATCACAATCCCTATCCCTAACCTTAACCCCATTCCCAACTCCTGACCACAATCCCTATCCCTTGTCCTAACCTTAACCCCTGTCCCTACTCCTAACCCTAATCCCACTGCTAACCTCACTTCACTGATTTCTACACATAAATTTACAATAATTAATGAACTCCCCCAGATTAAGTTAACATTCCCTAAAAAGACCATACAATTGATTAGAAACATCCTAATTTATTGGAAAATGTTTAAAAAAACATTGTACGTTTAATTTCATCGACTTGATTAACAATGATTATTAAAATTCTTAAAAACATTAAAATTCATTACAACTATAATTGAAATACTTGAAAGCCTATTTAGAGCTGTTTACAAACACTTAAAGCCTTAAAAAACCTGCTTAAAACAAGTAATTTGCATATAAGACCATGCGCGTCCTTAAAAACTCGGATGGCAAATTGTCCACACACACTCAACATTATAAATAGAGGGTGATGCAGAGGAGAGGCTCATTCTTACCTCGATCGCTGAAGGGACAACATCTCGCGCGCTCTCTCCCTCGTTTCTATTGTGTGCCCAGGCCTGAGGAAGACCCCCATACGGGTCGAAACGTCGCCACCTAGCGGCACACAATAGGAATATCATCAAAACATAACATTTATTCAAAAGTACGGAAAAATTTACATCATTAACATACACACTTACCAGCACCCCCTACCTGTTTGGATGGGCAATTTCTGCTCTCCACTGCCACCTGGGGTAAATATTTAAATACTTAAAAAGTAAAATACATTGAAAACCTATACAAATATTTGAGAAAAGCACAAAACGACTTGGAAACAGAAATCTAAACAAATACTTACCTTAAACCTACACACAAAACCTGCAAAAATACAAAACTATTTGATACAAAAACCTACGCCAAATACTTACCCCCTACCTACCTGAAGGACGTTCACTGTTCTCTACAGGATGGGTACCACCGAGGGATGGACTGTCGTGCGCTACGGGAGAAGGACGTTATCCTCCCCGTGAGCGCTTTTGGGACCAGGGTGGGGATGCCCGTCGCAGGAAGGACAGTGCATCAACTGTGCCCCGTCGGGGACAGTTTTTTTCTCCTCAACCTAACTAACCCCTAACCCTAACCCTAACCCTAACCCTACTAACCCTAACCCTAACCCTAACCCTAACCTAACCTAACCCTAACCCAACCCTAACCCTCTAACCCTAACCCTAAACCCTAACCCTAAACCCTAACCCTAACCCTAACTAACCCTAACCCTAACCCTAACCCTAACCCTACCCTAACCCTAACCCTAACCCTAACTAACCCTAACCCTAACCTTAACCCTAACCCTAACCTAACCTAACCCTAACCTAACCCTAACCCTAACCCTAACCTAACCCTAACCCAAACCCACCCTAACCCTAACCCTAACCCTAACCTAACCCTAACCCTAACCCTAACCTAACCTAACCCTAACCCTAACCCTAACCCTAAACCCTAAACCCTAACCCTAAACCTAACCCTAAACCCTAAACCCTAACCCTAACCCTAACCCTAAAACCCTAACCCTAACCTAACCCTAACCCTAACACTAACCCTAACCCTAACCCTAACCCTAAACCCTAACCCTAACCCTAACCCTAACCCTAAACCCTAACCCTAACCCTAACCCTTAACCTAACCCAACCCTAACCCTAACCCTAACCTAACCCTAACCCTAACCCTAAACCCTAACCCTAACCCTAACCTAACCCTAACCCTAACCCTAACTAACCCTAACCCTAACCCTAACCCTAACCTAACCCTAACCCTAACCCTAACCCTAACCTAACCCAACCCTAACCCTAACCCTAACCTAACCTAACCCTAACCCTAACCCTAACCCTAACCCACTAACCCTAACCCTAACCCTAACCCTAACCCTAACCCCTAACCCTAACCCTAACCCTAACCCTAACTAACCCTAACCCTAACCCACTAACCCTAACCCTAACCCTAACCCTAACCTAACCCTAACCCTAACCCTAACCTAACCCTAACCCTAACCACTAACCCTAACCCTAACCCTAACCCTAAACCCTAACTAACCCTAACCCTAACCCTAACCCTAACCCTAACCTAACCCTAACCCCTAACCCTAACCCTAACCCTAACCCTAACCCTAAACCCTAACCCTAACCCTAACCTAACCCTAACCCTAACTAACCCTAACCCTAACCCTAACTAACCCTAACCCTAACCCTAACTAACCCCTAACCCTAACCCTAACCCTAACCCTAAACTAACCCTAACCCCAACCCCAACCCCAACCCTAACCCTAACCCTAACCCTACTAACCCTACTAACCCTAACCCTACTAACCCTAACCCTAAACCCTCTAACCAAACCCTAACCCTTCCCCGTCGGGGACAGTTTTTTTCTTCACAACCTAACCCTAACCCTACCTAGTGCACTTCAAAAATTCGAATTAACAAATTGTCACATGAAACAAACCCTATAAAAGCAGAGTGATGCACAGGAGTTTCACTCTTAGTTTGAGCACTGAAAGGGCAACATCTCTCACGTGCTCTCTCTGTTTTGGTGGGTGTGCCCAGGCCTGAAGAAGACCCCCATACGGGTCGATACGTCGCGCCGCCCCCTAGTGGCACACACGCCTTATTTGCTTATTGACATTTTTGAACTTTTTTCGAATTTATTTTCTCTTTTTTTTCTTTTATCTTTCTTTCTCTAACCCTAACCTCTAACCTTAACCCTAACCTAATCCAATCCTAACCCTAACCGAACCCTAACTAACCCTAACCCAAACCCTTAAATCATAAACAGGTAACGTTCCACATGCAGTTGGCACAATTATGTCAGCGAAATGGGCGCCATTTGACTGCTACAAACAGATCTGTGTCTGTCTTTGCGATAAAGTGCTAGACAACGGCAATACATTTAGTCTTCGACAACGGCAATACATTTAGTCTTCGCACTGAGAGATAACATGAGTAGGTTACACCAACTAATACAAAACGCCGACATTATCGGGACTGAACTGGACGGTGCTAGGACATGTATGAGAGGTGCACAGTTTTTACAGAACTAAAATTCCTCAAAAGTCAATAACAATCACTTAAATCACAAACTAAATTGTCAAAGTATCAAACACTAAAGCGAATCAGCAACATTGATACTCACCTCAGCAAAGAAGACAGCTCGAACCACGATACTTCAGTCCTCAGTACTCTTCTCAGCAGAAAAGGTCTAGAGGAGGAAGCACTAGGTTCAGAACCTTGGAGTTGCTGTTACCGCCGCCATGACCACCTGCGCCAAACTGACAATTGGATTAACGCACTTGGATCGGCGGTGAGGCAGTATGAGCCAATCACGGAGACTCATGACTGCCACGTGATCTTATGAGCAAGTGACAGCAAAATGCAATTAAGCATTTGAATCGGCAAAACAGAGAGCTGAGCGTAGTGAGGGGAGAAATAAGGAAAATATTGTTTGTAATGAAACCAATCTAAAAAATAATAAATATAATTTCTATATTCTAACACCATCTACTACTAATGTTTTATTTGTAGGAAATAGAATTAATATATCACTACTACAATTATAAGAATTTAATTTTATTTGGAAAAAAATGTAAAAATATATCTCCAGATGTAGCAACAGCTGACTGGTCATTGACTTTCTGCTCCGTCCAACAAAAACTGCTACACTGATCATCAAAGCATTATTCAATCCTCAAGTTATTCATCTTCATTTTAAATACAAACACAAAGAAAATAGAACAAAAACTACAACTCCAACCCATGAAGCAGACAAAGCAGGAAGGAGGGAAAGAGAAGAGGGGAGCGAACATCTCATGTCCTCAAATTCTGCAGCAATTGAATGTGGAAATCACTAACCTAACGAGTCCGGCGAAGAAGAACTGGACAAAGATATTCCCAAAGAAGCTTTTACAAAGTGAAAACCATTAATGAGCTGATGTAAATTCAGACATTTTCTGTCAGTTTACGTGAAAATAAAATTCTTCACTTTGACTCATTTCAGGAACAGAGTTTTTGTAAAACTGGTCTTCAGGAGGTGAAACTAACAACTGAGTACGAAACACGTGAGCTTGACCTTCAAAACGATAGGAGGAAAACTAACAGACAGCATTCACACCTTCACACTGAAAAACATTAATGAAGGTAAAAAAAATGGACACAAACATCATTCATTCATCGTCACAGTGATTATTCAAGCAACACACGCGCACACGTGAAGGGGGCGGAGTCTGTCACAGCAGAAGCTCATTGTCTGAAGGCACAGGAGAGAATGAGAGGGAGGAGGAGGGTCAAGCGAGCTGCACAAAGACTTGGTGAGAGAGAGAGAGAGAGAAGAGAGCGACAGAGAGAGAGGCGGGCGAGAGACACAAAGGACAGCCAAGCCACGTTCTTTCTTCATGTGGGGGAGGGAGAGGGGGAGGATTACCGGCTCATCTGTGACACACGCTTCGACCAACACACATATTTGCTCACACACACACACACACACACACAACAGCCGAGCGACACTTCATCTGGATCAGCAGCAGCATCATCATCACCACCACTGGCACGGACGGAGACAAAGACAGACGCTGAGGGGGCGGGGGCGCTGCATGGAGACAGCTCCCACCATCTGAGGACAGAGAGAGAGAAAGAAAGAGAGAAACAAACAGACAGACAGACAGACAGGCCTTCCTCTCCTCCATGAACAAGTGTGAGATGGGCCGACCACATGTTCCTGCCACTGAATGTGTGCTGAGTGTGTTACTGTAGGTGGGTGTGTTCTGTGTGTGTGTGTGTGTGTGATGGGGAACACAGAGAGCATGGAGAGCCAGCTGGCCGTGATCCGGTCCAGAGCCGCACCAGTTCGACTTCCAATGCCCGACCCGGCCGAGCTTGAGGAGAGGTTCTCCATCGCACTGGTAAAGAACGCACGCACACGCACACGCACACGCACACACACACACACACACACACACACACACACACACACCACACACACACACACACACACACACACACACACACTGCAGGTCTCATGTGGACCGCAGGGTCCATTTGGACCAGGATGGGATCAAACTCGTGTCTTTGTTCTGAGGGACAGAGGAACCGTTCTGCTAAATCCAGTGTTAGCTGAATGCTAATGTAGGTGAGCTAACCTGTGTATGTAGCATACTAGCAGGTTCCAGGTGAAGGTGCTGATGGAATCAGAAGAACATTACAGTGCCACATGTTCCACTGTTGACAAATGTAGAACCTGAGCAGAACTACATCATCCTGAGCAACGGCTTCCAGATTACCTCTGCAGGAAAAAACATCTGTTTGAAGAAAAGACTTGATTGGCAGTTGGGTTGAGCGAACTTTCACTTGATTGGTTGTCTGGTTGGCGGCCTCTGACCTGTTGTCTGATCAGCGATTGATATGTTTCAGAACTCGATGAATCTTCCTCCTGACAAAGTCCGTCTCTTGCGTTCCTATGACAACGAGAAGAAGTGGGAGCTGATCTGCGATCAGGTGGGTCAAAGGGCAAGGTTGATGATGCACCCCTTCAAATATTTACATTTGGCAATGACAATGGATCAACAATCAATGGGCTCATTTGTCAGGAGATATTGAGAAACATGTCTGCCGACCTTTGACCTGTGAACGAATCTTCACAAAGATCCAAGAAGATCATTTTCAATATTCCTTGTCTATAATATTGATTGTTGATTAGACTCATTGATTGGTTGTGTTTGTGTTGTAGGAACGTTTCCAGGTCAAAAATCCACCGCACACATACATTCACAAGCTCAGAGGGTTTCTGGACCCCTGCTGTCACCCGTAAGGTGTGTGTGTGTGTGTGTGTGTGTGTGTGTGTGTGTGTGTGTGGTGTGTGTGTGTGTGTGTGTGTGTGTGTGTGTGTGTGTGTGCGCGTGCGTGCGGCGTGTGCGTGTGCACTGATCATTTGTCTCTATAAAAAAACATCTGCAGAAGTTCAGAAGGCGTGTCCAGGAGTCCACTCAGACACTCAGAGAACTGGAGATTTCTCTTCGGACAAACCACATCGGGTACCTGTCTGTCACCCGTCTGTGTGTGTGTGTGTGTGCGTGTGTGTCTGTGTCTCACCCATCTGTCTTTCTGCAGGTGGGTCAGAGAGTTCCTGAACGAGGAGAACCGTGGTCTGGACGTTCTGGTCGAGTACTTGTCGTTCGCTCAGTATGCCGTGACGTAAGTTGGATCTGTTAATCAACTGTCGACCAATCACATCGATGGACATACCGACCATCAACCCGTGCAGGTTTGACGGTGAACAGGCTGAGGCAGCAGGAGAGAGCTCGTCCATCGACTCGCCCTGGAGTCGCTCCATTGAGGATCTCCATGGGGACTGCAGCCTCCCGTCGCCGTCCTCCTCTGTCCCCAGGGCCGCACGACACTCCATCAGGTGACATCCAGAAATACCATGACACTGATCAGCACGGCAACATGCTACAATTATAATACAACAAAACTGATCAGTACCACAACATGCTACAACAATAAGGGTCAAAAGACTACCCAACTAACTTGGTCTGGTGACTTGTGAACACCTTGTTCCGCTGTAGTTCTACTCTGGTGACTCGCTCCAACACACTGCCGAGTCGCCGCACACTGAAAAACTCCCGACTCGTCTGTAAGAAAGATGACGTCCACGTCTGTGTCATGTGTCTGAGAGCCGTCATGAACTACCAGGTGAGACGGAACCTTCCTTGCTACCTAACGACAACAGGACACAGCAGAACACAACAACAGAACCCAGTAGAACAGACCAAAAGAATCCAGAAGCCAGTAGAAACCCACTCTCACACGTGTCATGTGTTCCTCAGTACGGCTTCAATATGGTCATGTCTCACCCTCACGCCGTCAACGAAATCGCTTCTGAGCCTCAACAACCGGAACCCGAGGTGAGAGATGGACTGATTGATTGACTGATGGACTGACTGATCAACTTATTGATCATTGTTAATCGATCGACTGATTGATCATCATCTTCATCAAGGACCAAAGCGCTGGTGCTGGAGCTGCTGGCGGCCGTGTGTTTGGTCCGAGGAGGACACGAGATCATCCTATCTGCATTTGACAACTTCAAGACTGTAAATACACACATAAAACATGCAGACACACGCAGTGAAATACTGAAGTGTAACAGATGGTTATTGGTTATCGATCAGGTTTGTTCAGAGTCAATGCGTTTTGAGAAGTTGATGGAACATTTCAAGAACGAAGATGACAACATTGACTTTCTGGTGAGAAACATTTCATCTGGAAAATGATCCAGTAATCTCTCTCTCACACACACACACACACACACACACACACACACACACACACACACACACACACACACACTGAATACTACTACTGGTGCTTAACACCAGAACAGATGCTGACTCTTGTTGCCATGGTTACCAGGTGGCCTGTATGCAGTTCATCAACATTGTGGTCCACTCTGTGGAGGACATGAACTTCAGAGTTCATCTGCAGTACGACTTCACCAAACTCAACCTGGATGAACACCTGGAGGTGAACCTGTGTCACAAGACCATCACATGACCAACAGTCACATGGCGGCTGTCTCACCTGTCTCAACTGTCTCCCCCAGAGACTCAAGCACACGGAGAGCGACAGGTTGCAGGTGCAGATCCAAGCGTACCTGGACAACGTGTTTGACGTGGGGACCCTGCTGGAGGATGCAGAGACAAAGACCGCTGCCCTGGAGAGAGTAGAGGAGCTGGAGGAGAACCTGACCAGCGTGAGACAGACAGACATACAGACACACACACACACACACACCACACACACACACACACACACAGGTCTCACACTCACCTGTCTCTGTCCTCAGATGTCCGAGCGTCTGTTAGACGTGGAGAACGAAGCCATGATCAAGATCGTTGAGCTTGAGAAACAGCTGATGCAAACCAACAAGGAGTTGGACAACCTGCGAGTCAGTGCTGTTACTATGGAATCCAACCACCAACACACACTGTTGACTTTGGTAGAACGTCGGTCCACGTTATGAAGGAATTCCTTCTATTTTATCTAGATATTTGACCTGACCTGTAAATGTCATGTAATCGTGACAGCGATTTTCACCCACCAATCCCGTTAAAAAAATCTGATGAGTAAGATGAGTAAATCTCCACTGAGGTTGAAAGGGTTCTTTGTAAGGTCCTTCTTTCAAATGTGCTTGTGCCCTTAGACACTGAAACAAACTCCCACAGGGGCTGCTGATGATGATGTTGATGGTGGTGATGATGATGATGGATGATCAGGTGTTTTCCGGTACCTGTCCAGGGACGTGTGCGCCAGCGCCAATACACAAGTTCACACTCTGCGGCGAATCGTGCGCCGAGAAGGATCAGACTATACGCCGGCAGAGTCGTCTGGAGCGGCAGCCGCAGGAGGCGGTGCAGACCCAGAGGGGGGAGGGTGACGGCAGGGTGATGGACTATGCCTCCCCCTCCCCCCCGCTCTGCTCCAATTCGTCCCCCAGGTAGGGCTGGCTTTAGCAACTGATGACAACAATCAGACATAAACTATCAATTCTGATCAATTCCAGCCCAGAGACTGTTGCTTACCACATGGGGCCAGTGGTGGGCGGGGCTTCGGGGTTGCCAGCTCCTCCCCCCTCCCCCCTCCCCCTCCCCCCTCCCCCGATGCCAGTCACAGGTGATTCACAGGACAAGATGTGTGTCGGAAACACCACCAGATAAACAATGACACAGTCTCATCTTCTCTTCAGTGTCCAATGGCCCCGCCCCCCCCACCACAGGCCCCGCCACCTCCACCCCCACCACCTCCTCCGTGTCGGAGCAGCGAGCTCTCGTCCACCACCCCTCTGCCCCCCCCACCACCCCCTGTGGCCCCTCCTTTGCCAGGGTCGGGGGGGTCGCCCACCGTCATCTTCAACTCCGGCCTTGCAGGTGAGGCGGCGCTACAACGATCAATTGATCAATGATGTCACTGATTAATGATATCAGAAATGCTGAGTCATCATGTGCTGGTTGATGACATCATCATGTTCTGAATTTGTCCAAACATTTGTTTCCTATCGTCCTGCCACCAGAGGGGGCACTCAAGTTATTCTGTAAGTTTACAGTCCCCCGTCTGTCCGTCCGTCTGTCTGTTCCCCCGTCCATGTTCTGTTCTCTAACTTTGTCCGTGTGCAGCGGTGAAGATTAAGAAGCCAATCCAGACCAAGTTCCGGATGCCGGTTCTGAACTGGGTCGCTCTGAAACCGAGTCAGATCAACGGGACGGTGTTCAACGACATCGACGACGAGGCCATCCTGCAGGTAAGAGGGTGAGAGGGTGACGGAAGGTGAGAGGGTGGGTGAGCAAGCGAGCGAGCGGACCCGTCCCCGGTCTCAGGCAGACTTGGCCTTGTGGCATCCCCAGGACCTAGACGTGGAGGAGTTTGAGGAGCAGTTCAAGACAAAGGCCCAGGGTCCGGCTGTGGACGTAACGCTGGCAAGGCAGAAGCTTCCTCAGAAGGTTCCTTCCAAAGTATCTCTATTGGACGCAAACCGAGCCAAGAACCTGGCCATCACACTGAGGAAGGCGGGTCAGGGGTCAGAGGTCATCTGCCACGCAATCCACACGTAAGATCGCCTCAGTGTCTGCTCAGCTGCCGACTGCTGCCCCCTTCATTGCTGTCTGTCCCCAGGTTCGACCTGCGGACGGTCCGTGTGGACTTCGTGGAGTGTCTGATGCGCTTCCTGCCGACAGAGGCCGAGGTGAAGCTGCTCCGTCAGTACGAGCGCGACAGGAAGCCACTGGAGGCGCTGAGCGACGAGGACAGATTCATGATGGCGTTCAGCCGCAATCGAACGTCTCAACCAGAGAATGAACATCATGACCTTCATGGGCAACTTCAGCGACAGCACGCACATGCTCACACCCGTGAGTATAGAGGGCAGGTGGAGGCGGGTGGAGGCGGGTGGAGGCGGGGCACATCTGACCTCAGACACTTTGTTTGTTTCCGTAGCAACTTCACGCCATTATCGCTGCGTCGGTATCGATAAAATCATCGCAGAAACTGAAGAAAATTCTGGAGGTCAGAGATTCTGGAGACAAACAAGCAAATGAGTTTGCTGTTGTATTGATGTTATCTGTGTGTTGTAGATCATTTTGGCTCTTGGAAACTACATGAATAGTAGCAAGAGAGGAGCAGTGTACGGGTTCAAACTGCAGAGCTTAGACCTGGTAATACACAGGCACACCGTACCACACACACACACACACACACACACACACACACACACACACACACACACACACACACACACACACACACACACACACACACACACACACACACACACACACACACACACACACACGCTGCTTGTCTTCCGTCCAGCTCCTAGAGACCAAGTCAACCGACAGGAAGCAGACGCTGCTCCATTACATTGCCACGTGGTTCGAGACAAATATCCGAGCGTGTCGCCATTCTACAATGAGCTACACTACGTAGACAAGGCAGCTGCAGGTAAGTCCGCCGACGACGGCAGGTCATTGGCCCAGTGGTGGCGTCCCCTCACCTGTACGCCGGCGTGTTCCTCAGTGAGTCTGGAGAACGTGCTGAGTGATGTGAAGGAGCTGCAGCGCGGCATGGAACTCACCTGGAGGGAGTTCAGCATGCAGCACAACGGCACACTCAAGGACTTCATCAGCCGCCACGAGTCACGACTCAGCAAACTGCAGGAGGATGCTCGCATCGCACAGGTACGAGCACAGCACTGCCCCTCTGCTGCAGCAACAGCTGACAGCGATAACAGCAGCAGTAAAAGTCAGTGAGAGGAGGAATAGCAGGTTTCTTCAAAAGCATTTTGCGCTGAGACGCTGAACAGTCTTCCCTGTGACGTCGCGCACGCGTATGTGTGTGTGCGCGCTGCAGGACGCCTTCGAGGACGTGGTGAAGTTCTTTGGAGAAAGTTCAAAGACGATGCCGCCATCAGTGTTCTTCCCAATTTTTGTCAGATTCATCAAGGCGTACAGGGTGAGTTCGCTGTACACACACACACACACAAAGTTATCGCTCATTACAAAAACTGTGATCAATAGTAATACTACACGGGAGTGTTTGCACGTGGCTGCATGTTTGTGTGTGTCAGCTGGCAGAGGAGGAGAACGAGCAGAGGAGGCGTCAGGAGCAGATGTTGCTCGAGAAACTAGAACAGGAGGAGCAGCAGGAGGAAGAGACAAAGGTGAGACTACACACATGCATAAACTCACGCAAACTCCTGCGTAGTGATAGCTGCTACATGCTACACACCAACACCCCTAGTAGTGGAGCAGATAGTGAAAGAATCGTTCAAATACAGGCTAGGTAATACAAGCATGAAATTTGGTACATGTACTCTTCAAATCCCACTCTTTTCAAAATTCCGCTGGCCACACAAAATTCAGCGGGCCCCCAAATCCAAGATGTCCGTCCAGAAATGTGTTTTTTCCTTTATAACTCGAATGTATTGATTTTAAGCCCCGTATATGTTTTGAAGTTGAATACAGTTGGGCACTGTGGATATTTAGAGTTTCTCAGGTCCCAAATCTCACTTGCTGTTGCTCCTGCCCCCTGTTTTTTTAGTGGGATGCTGGTCCCATGGAATGATGGGTTGTGGTCAATGTTATCCATCACCGCAGAGGTGCATCCCAATTTGGAAAGGAGCTTACCATCTGCCAAGGGGCTTTTACCTCATTAACCAAATAACACACATTCCTGTATGGGATACAACTAGGTTAACCTACACCTAGCCCCGATCATTCATCCAGTGCCATTTAAGTCCCATGAAGCCCTGTTGCCCTCCCGCGCTGGCACACATTGTCAATTCAGGTGCAGCTATCTAACTATATCTACTAACGACCAACTATGGTAGACTAGCTAATGAACATGGGGCTGTCAGACAGCATTTTGGACACTAAACTAACTTGCTGGGTTAAATCATAGGAAACTGGACTTCTGGTTTACTTGAAGACGTTTCGCCACTAATCCGAAAAAAAATCACTGTCAGACAGCATTTTAGACACTAAACTAAACAATAATACATGGCTAATGAAGCATTAATACATCTAGATCAGACATTGAACCCCATGCTGAGTTGCACAGCAGTGATGCCACCAGTTGTGCCCTGGTTGTGTGCTGACATTCACTCGACTGCGTTTGTAAGCTTTTATCAATAACTAAATTCCGTACTGCAATGCCCCCCGTTGGATTCATAGACCAAAAACATTCATGCCAAAAATTAATGTTGTACCTATATGCTATATCTGAAGAACCGTAATGGATACAGACATGCGCTTGGTCCCAAAATATCTGCAATCCCCAACTTTATGTTCAACATCAATACATATATGGGGCTTAATATCTATGCGTTTTCAGTTATAAGGAAAAACACACATTTCTGGACAGACATCTTGGATTTGGGGGACGCCACCTTGGAATTTTGCATGGCCAACAATATTTTTGAGATGAGTGGAATTTGAAGAGTATATGTTCCACATTTCATGCTTGTTATAATTTGCAAGTATCTGCTCTATTACAGTCTCCATCCCGTGGTAAACGACAGCAGCAGGAGCTAATCACGGAGCTGAGAAGACGACAGGGAAAGGACAGCCGCCATGTTTACGAGGGGAAGGACGGCGCCATCGAGGATATCATCTCAGGTACGCGCAGGGCAAGTACACATCAGCTGTTTCCTGCTCATCCCTCATTGGCTCTCTGTCTATGCAGCTTTGAAGACGGTTCCCTTCACCGCTCGCTCGGGCCAAACGCAGCTCTCGCTTCCTTCTGTGACCCCGCACACTCTGACGAACATTACTGATTGACAACGGCACATGGCAGATGGCTCCGCCCACCTCAAACTGACAAGACCAATAAGCACTTTGAACATTCCTGACGACACTTCCACCTAATGGCATTGTCTCCTGCGTGTCTGCTGTCCAGACACATACTGTTCTCTGACCTCTAACCCACCAGCAGACACGTGGCCAGCATTCAGTTTGATCGTGACTCAGGATGCCAAAGCCAAGCTAACGCTAACAGCGAGCTTAGGCTGAAAAAGAGCTGAGACTAGGAGCTAAAATTAACAAGGACCTGAAGATAACAGGAGCGAATGCTCACAGACCCTTCTGCTGATTGGTTTGCCATCAGCGACAATCAGTGAAGTGTATAAACGACCGTCTTCAGCAGAGATCGTCATCAGGACATTAATCAGAGCACCCTGAATGAAGGTCTGGTTAAGTCAGGGTCAGCAGGTCTGTGCTGGATCTGGTTCCTGCAGTCTGTAGATCTGGATCTTGTACAGGGTTCTACTCCTTCCATTAAACTATGTTCTTACTTACTGTGTCCTGACCTTCATGGAGTCAGACAGATCTTGTAAAGTGGGTCTGGTTGTGGTTCCACGTGTGAGACAGGAAATAACCTTGTTCTTTCCTGAGGTTTTCTGTTGTTAGCCAGCAAGCTGCTAGCAAAGCATTGTACCGTGGGAGTTAGTTGATGTCACGTGACGTTCTGACCCATTTGGAACCAAGATGGTTCCTTTCTTCTCGCCAGACGACTTTGTGTCCATTCAATGGATTCCATCCGGATTCCATCGTCATTCCCAGCTGGTCACCTGACCGGCGCCTGTGGAATGCGACAGAGAAAACAGGAACATCAGCTAGTGATGCACCTGAAGTGCACCACAAGTTGTCCTGCTCATCACTTTCCTCACCTGCTCCTCTCCACCCGTCTCACTGATCCTCACCTGGTCCCTATGTTTCCAGCCGTCCTGTCTCCAAACCCACCATCACTTAGTGAGGAAAGAAGTGACGTCCAAATTGAACGAGCACAAGTTTTTCTACATTTTCTAAAAACGTGTTTTACATGTGATGTAAATAAATACTTCAACACACCTTTGTTAACCTTTTTCTAACATGAAGTAACATAACTACATACACGCACCTTCACAGTGATGTGATGGTGCTTCACATCCCGGCGGGCTCCGACAGAAATCAACTCCGGTTGGTACTGTTGGATCCTCCAGTGCCAGTCCGGGTGAAGGATGGAACGACGCAGTAGTTGTCCAGCAGACCGTTCAAGTGCTTGTGTGTGTTCTGCAGCACGCTGTATGCTGCTGTTTCGAAGCGAATTAATGGACATGTGGTTCCCACAGCAACAATCGCATGATCAAACGAAGCTTCATTGCGTCACACATATGTACAGTATGTGTACATATCTGGGGGGGGGGGGGGGGGGGGGGGCATTTGAGTGCTTGAATCAGTGTCAAATAAAAATATTATTCAGACAAATACGGTGATGTCATGTGTTTCAGTGAGCCTTATGTGTTAGCTGTAGCTAATAAGCTAAGGCTTACCACGAACTGAGGCTAACAGGAGCTTAAGCTAACAATGATCTGAAGTTGTGACCAGTGTGAGTCAGCTAAAGGCTTCGACTCGACTTCAGCTCCATCAGTGACTACTGACACATTCAAAACCGTTTGGGATCTTCTAACTCTGGACGAAAGAATCCACTCCATTATATCACTGGACTCTACTAAACGACTGGACTCTACTGGACAATGGCAGTCAAGTGGACACGCCCCCATCCCCATCCCACACACAGCATTCACTGATGACAAGGACGACCTGCATGCAAGTGTGAGGAGGCGGAGCATAGAGGCCTGTGATGCGTTCAATGCACCACTGAAGAAGAAAGCAGGATGAGCAAGCGTTCACCGATCAGTGACGGGATTGTTTATTTTGCACAGCAACAAGGTGAGGTGGGTGGTTGCCATGGCAACAATCACTTCCTGGCAGCAGAGGATTTGGCTCGTGTCAACCTGTCAATCAGCAGCCGCTCAGATGTGGGGCATCTGCTGAGAACCGCCGCCATCTCCGCCTCGTTCCGTCGCTCGATGGCGGCATCAGCTGCTCCCTCCAGATCGCTGAGGAGAATGTCACAAGGTCAGAGGTCACGTGGGTTCTGCCAGGGTTCTCGAACACTGGTTCTCCAGGCTTACCTGACAGCGAGGTGAGCTTTGACCCTCTGCTCAGGCGTCACCTTGGAAACATACTTCTTGGCCTCATACCGGTTGTTCCTCTTCATGCAGACATCCACAAAGGCCTGGAGGAGACACAGAGAACCTTCATGAACCTATGGCAATGCTGCCAATGTCAGACTGAATGATGGGGATGGTGCGGGGCTTTACCAGGTAGCCAATAGGAGACTTCTTGCTCTTTGAGAACTTCCTCCAACTCTTCCCACTCCTCCTTTTCAGCCAGAGATCTCAGTTTCAACCACCAATACCTGCACAGGTTTGTGACAGCTATCAGTCAATCACAGTCAGAGTGTGCTGACATCACTTCCTGCACACGTCACCTCTTGTCTGGAACCTTTGAAGTCCCGGTAAAGTTGTTCTGCCTGTTTGTGAAGTCCTGATGCCAGCAGAGCCTCCATGGTCGCCTGCACACAGGAAGTGAGGTCAAAGGTGACATCATTGGCTTCCTGCAGACATCGTCGTTTTGTATTTCAACGTCAATATGGTCAGCTGACCAAGGTGTGACTGAAGCCATCTGATATTTAGACCCCAGTCGCCCCGTCCAGTTTCTCTACCTGCAGGGATAGCCCCAGTAGCCCCGCCCCCTTTCTCGTCATCCAGTCTCTTCTGGAGACCGCAGCAGCTGCATCTCATCCTCGCTGGCCTGCAGGAGGTCACAGGAGGTCAGTGTTGTGCTGTTGTTGTCCTGTAGTAGTGTTGTAATAGTTTTAGTAGTGCTGTAGTAGTACTGCTGTAGCAGTGTTGCAATAGTGTTTGTAGTAGTACTGTGGTCGTGTTGTTGTCATCCTGTTGTAGCAGTGTTGCAAGAGTGTAGTAGTGTTGCAGTAGTACTGTAGCAGTACTGTTGTGGTGTAGTAGGAGAGCTGTAGTACTGTAGTAATGTTGTATAGTACTGTGTTTTACTTTGGCAGCCAACTCATTCTTTGCTTTGCTGAAACTCGTCTGCAGCTTTCTTCAGGAGAGACAGACGGGTTGTCCAACCTCTGGGAAAGGTAGACAGACAGGTGACAGGTTGTCATTCAGTCAAACAGGTGACAGGTAGATCAGTGTTCGGATCTTTCAAAATTTCAGCCCTCCGAACAGGCCTTGACAGGCGGCACGCAAGATGATATACCTGTAACTGTCTTCAGCTTTTATTCATTTTTAACAACAAATGACTACGTTATAAACATGACACAAGCATAGTTACAAAAGAATTGAAAATTGTACCTACTACACAGCAGCTCTCATTTACAAATATTATATATCTCTACTGAATGATAAATAAATGTATGTAACATTCCTTGAAGCAAACAAGACTGTTATTTTACTGGACAAACGAGTTTCCATAACGAACACCGTATTAAACATAACAGACAAGCACTCGGCTACCGCAGGGACTACACTTCCCAGCAGGCTTATGTACTCCAGGCACATGCGCGAAACCATTCCCTCGCGAACACCCAGAGCTACCCCTAACACGGCCTGTGTTTCCATTGTTGTGCATTTTATGTACAACAACCAGCCGCTAGCCGAGCGAGCATCCTATTACGTCTCGGCCAACACAGATGACTGTAAAAGCTACCGGGAGCTAGCCGAAGCTAACCAGCTCAACTGAGACTCACTTGAACTTTAGCGTCTACAACTGCAGGTGAAAACTTACTACAGCGCATCGGCGAGCGCGCGGATGTCATCACACAACAGTTAAAACGATTTAAACAACGTTAATAGGCTAACGTGCATTTCGCAGTTACTACCTACCCCTACCCTCGGGTCTTGCGCTCCTGTTGACAGTGTGGAATTCAATGAGCTGCCGCCGTAAATCAAACTACCTATGACAGCCGTAAAATAACAGTCAACTTATAAACCGGCGTCAGATGTTCAGTACAAACAGATGAACTGCCTCGACCCATGAACTTGTCCCAACTATTTTAAAATCATTGAAAGTAACCCAAAAGTCTTGATAGTCAGACAGACAGGTTTTGTACCTTCTCTCTGTAACAGGAAGTGATGTAATGTTTGCCAATTCCTGGTGGTCGTCATCCTGGTTCAACAAATCCTTCAACGTCTCCACCTCCTGTACTTTACAGTACTGAAATTACACACAGTAATGGTGCGGTCAGGTGGGGCAGGTGAGACCACGCCTCACCTGCCGTCATAGAAAGAAAAAAAAATGGGGACATGGAAAAAAAATTAAAAGGAGAAATGTATCCAGAGATTTGCACTCTAAAGTTATTATCCATTTAACTGAACCAATTTTACATAATGTTTTCTGAAAATAGCTGAATTTTCACATGTCCTGCTGAAACATCGAGAGGTGACGTGTGGTTGAGGCAACAGCTGCATGGGCCTCACCGGGGATTGACTATCACTGCAGCTGGCTGCGAGCAGGGAGACCGATTGATGTCTCTCTTTTTGTCACTGTTAACATGTTCAAACTCTTGCTATATGAACTAAATTTCCATAGTTGAACCATTTCCATAGCGGATGTACACAATCTACAGTGTTTCTTTTCTCAACAACAGTACGTGTGTACCGCTGTGTGCTGATCGATCGTAAAACGGCTGTGAAGAGACTTTTTATAGGTGAGTCCAGACATTCTCTTTGCGACTCTGTCCTCAGCCGTAGAGCAATGAACGATTTTCACAGTCACAGACTAAAAACTCAAAGTCAGAGGGAAATCTTGGGCGTTTTACTGGAGTCGTGACGCACTCCCGTCATCTCGATCGTATAGCGTAAGGTGGTGATCTCAGATGATTTCAATCCTTCTTTTCCTAGTCTTTCTTTTCCTAGTCAACAACCAATAAATGAGATCTAACAAAATTGGAATCTAGTTGTAGTCTTATAAATAGTGACCCTGTAAGATTCTCACTCTCTGAATGACGTAGATGGAGATGATGTACATTACGTAGATGACATAGCCGTAGATGCAGGAATTAAAACAAAAAATTGATTTTTGACAAATTCTTTTTCAGGTCAGTTCATATTCCCCCGCAATGCACTGCACCATGCTTTAAGAATGGGACCTTTTCTGCTGTGCAATCGCTTTCCAAAAGGTTTCAAGAAAAAAGTTAAATGCTGCATTAGCCCTTCTGTTCTGTAATACAGCATTGTATTAGTTGGAAGAAAACTTTAACCAACACTATTTAAATATTGGAGACCAATAGCATTGTATAGGAGGAAGGTGATTTTGACAACAAAGCTGTTGACCCCTATCCTAAGACATTAGGATCTTGTCCATGTTTGCATTCGTTGACTCGTCAGCATTTAAAGAGAACAACTTTCTTTGTAGTTCAGCTGACTATTCAATTTGGTGTGTGTCCATTAGAAATGGACAATCTGGAGAGTGCACTCGGATCTTCTGCAGCAGCAGGGACTGATGGGAGCTGACTGCCTGGGAGAGCTTTGGGATGGGGGAGGAGCTCACACAGCACCCTATGGCCCTTGAGAACAGAAAGGAACTGCAGAGCAATACATGCTGTTGACTCGGCAACTCGCCACCAGAAAAGTCGCGAGATTTGCTTTTTTGAAAAAATGTTGCTGGACAAGTCTGGAAAGTCACTAAATATAGCGCTAAAAGCTGGTTGGCAACACTGTAGAACAGATCCTTCACTGACAGGCAGGGGTGAACGTGCCCTCCTCTGTTTCTGATTGGCTTTATCCATTTACAACAGCGTCAGTTTCATGCCTAACATGATTTCACTAGATAGTCAAAACTGAACCACAAGAAAATGCACATGCAACTTTTTTTTTCCACTGTCTTTTATCAAATGACAGAAATCCATCTAGAGATGGAGAACTTCAATCCGTGCATTGATGACATAGAAGAAGCATACCTGTCTGTAGAGACTGAGAGCAACTGGCTGGTTCCTAAGCGTCATGAAGAAATCACCTCTGTTCATCTCGTTCTTCAGGTAACTGACCACCGTGTACACTGAAACACACAAACATGTGCACACATTGAGTGGCAGGGAGCCGGGCAGGGGGTGTGGCTACAGCACATACCCAGGTCAGTGTCTCCGCTCTCCACTGCCTTGTTCAAAGCCAGGTGACTCCTCTTCATCTTCAGCAGCAGTGGAACCTGCTCTCCTGAGCGCGGCTCAAAGTCCAAAAGCTGCAACACACGTTCACACCTTGACTGCGAATGCTGACTGGGAGCTTGGTGTGGCCACACGCCTTCACTGTCCGTACCTTGATGGCGAGCTCTGTGCGGCCACATTCGAAGGCTTTGGCAGCAATGTGTGAGTACGAGACTCCAGGTGAGTCTCCCACCTTCACACACACCGCTCGGGAGATGGCCTCGTCTGATAGGTCCTTCTGCTGCACCTGGACACACCCACAAGGGGGCATTAGTAACAGAGCGAGGGGTCAGAGGCAAGGTGGGGTCAGATGTACCTTGCATGAGGCCCAGTGGCGGAGAACTCTGCTGACGCCCTGATGATCCGGAATCTTCAGGTAGCGACAGATTTCAACGGCCAACGGAAAAAACTGTCGGTATACCAGCCTGAGAGACAGACAGACAGATCACAGACAGACAGACAGATGGGTCCCAGACAGAAGAACGTGTCAGAGAAAAGTGCTGACTCACCTGTCAATCAACACCTGCAGAGTCATCTGTTTAAATCTGAGGTCAAAGGCTAAGGTATGGTGACCTGTGTGAGGGTACTGGGTGTGTGTGAGGGGCAGACCCAATCCTTAGTATGTGTGTGAGGATACTGGGGTGTGTGTGAGGGGCAGACCCACTCCTCCGTCCCTCACAGCATTCATCACTCTCAGTTCTCTGCACGTGTTCACGAACTGATCCGGATTGAAGTCAGACAGGAAACACTTCCCAAAGGACGCCGCCTGGTAGTCACACACACACACACACACACACACACAAAATTTAGGTGCACACCAATTTGTCATTGCAACGCCTTTAACTTTAACTAATATGTGAATGATTTTTAAATAATAAGAATAACGTGTAGAAAAATGCTTGTCTTTATTTGAAGTTGGAAATGTATAAAAGATAGTGTTTAAAAAGATTAAGCAACATAAAAGCATTTCCAAATAAACGTGCTTGTGCTTAAAATGACCTGATCATTACAGCCTGAGCTGAAATGCAGCTGGGAGAGGGGACACTTTTTCTACACACTTGTCATGATATATGGTGTGTATGGTGTGTTTTTACATGCTGTGTTTTTTAAAGTTCACACACTCCCACACTCCTTACAGTAAATGCAGTGCATTTTGGGTTAAGTTCCTTATCGTACCTCAACCCAGGAAATAGTTTCATCCAGTCCTGTCTGAACGAATACAGTTTGGGCTTTTTCCTTTCAGAGTCGGGGCCAAGCTCTGTCTCAGACTCGGTTATCTCCTCTGGTTCAGACTCTGCTGTTGCTGAGGCACCGGGGCTTGGCGTTGTAACCGTAACAGTTAATGGTTGTAACCGTAGGCTTACTTTTCTTGATGAAATAAAGGTCAATGTTCCTTTTTGTTCAGTCTGCTGCTGGCACTCAGGTCGCTTAAACACGCAACCATGAACAGGACCATAGCCAATCAGAGGCACAGACCCGCCCCAGTCTGTCTCTTATTGGTTTTAGACCACAATATGATCCGAACAGGAGTGTGAGTTCAGTCATAGGAGAACACAGAGATGATGCTCTGGAGAGAGAAATTAATTTTTTCACCCAGGCAGCATCAGTGCGACCTACAAAAATAGTGAGTCATGCTCTTTAATTTTTTTTGGGGCGCCAAAAATGGTGTGTGTGTGTGTGTGTGTGTGGTCACCCGCAGCAAAGCCCTCTGGGTGTTGGAGTCGTATTCATGTGCTGCTGCCTCCACACACTGTCTGACGGCCTCTTCCAGCACCGACTCCTCCTTCACCTCCCGCAGGTACTCGTCCGCCTTCTGGCTGCACTTCTACACACACACACACACACACACACACCACCTTATACTGGCGGTGCACATCCAGCAGCAGACACACACACACACCCCTACCTCGTACTCGCGGTGTGCCTCCAGCAGCAGTGCTCCAGGAGCCATTGAGGCGATCTTGAAGATGTCCTGACAGACCAGAGGAACTTCCTGCAGCAGCTCCTGGTGGGTGGAGCTGATGATTCGAACACCGTCAATCTCTCCGACACACACGCACGGATCCTCGACGGGAAACCTGAGCTGGAGGTCAAGGTTCAAACAGGTAGGAGGATCTGCCAGCTGCTCCACTGAGAAAGATACTGGATGAATGTCATGACACACTCCCACCACCAAGAGGAGCTGTTCCCACATCAAAACCACAGACGGCTGCTGGGACTGAGGTCTGCGACACCCTGCACAGGTACACGGGTACCCTCAAGGGTCACTGTGAGTGTGTGTGTGTGGTGTGTGTGTGGTAGGCAGGCACACAGACAATGTGCACTGACAGACAGGTACCCACCACACCATCTGTTTGGGCGTCGTCCTCACTGATGTGTCGATCTCACTCAGTTTGTCCTACAGGGGTCAGAGGTCAGGGGTCAGGGGCCACAGACACCTGCCAGCTGAGGGGAGGACATGAAGGGGGTGAAGCAAGCTTCACCTGCAGGTGGGCGGGACCTGTCCACAGTTTTTCCCGTGTTGGTGAACAGAGCCAGTTGTTTGGACCCGAAGGACAGACCCATGTGGACTATGGAGTCCAGAGGACCCACACCTGTCTGAAGAGGTCCACAGGTACACACCACTGTCTGTCGCCTAGTCTGAGGAGGTCAAGGGTCACACCACTGTCTGTCGCCTGTCTGAGGAGGTCAGGGGTCACACCACTGCCGCCTGTCTGAGGGAGGTCAAGGATCACACCACTGTCTGTCACCTGTCTCCACCCCGAACCCCCAGTCTCACCCACAGCGGTTGCAGCCGGTGTTGTCCAGGACATACAGGTCGTGTCCACTGGCCAGCAGGACCTTGATCTGCCGGTCTGGGTGAGGACGACCCAGGACGACGGCGCCGCCTGGAGACCTGTGGGGGAGGGGACACCTGAGTACATGTGTGTGGCCCGTGAAGGCTGGCAGCAAGCTCTCACCTGGGACAGCGGGGAGCCTCCGCAGCTTCAGGTCCTCAATATTGGTCACCACAGTGAAACGGCAGGAGCCTGTTACTATGGCAACGCCCGTCCCATACGGAGAATGGAACACTTTGGCCCTCAAGGACCTGAGTCTGGACCACTTCCTGTGAGACAACACCCAGGCCATGGCTTAGAAAGTAGGTGACCGGGCAGGTTAACGAGTGGGTCTGTTAACCCATTATAGACAGGAAGTGGAGTACATTGTCTTCCTATATGATGGGACGGTGGCGTGTCTCTTTCTACCTAAGGACAGGCAGTGTTGCCAAATCCTGAATTAAATAAACCTAGAACTACCCATGGACTTTCTCCTGTTGAGTCCGGTGTGTTCTGTCCTGTGTATTCCATCCTGCTCTGTAACGAAATCTGTGGATGAGTTGCGGTTCTTTTTTCAGTGTGGATTCAAAGCAGTGAAGTGTGTGTGTGTGGGGGGGTCTGCTATCTGCTCCGGATGTAGCAGCAGGGACTGATGGGAGCTGACTGCCTGTGAAAGCTTTGGGACGGGGGAGGGGCTCATGTAGCACCCGCCGGCCCGCTGAGAACATAACGGAACTGTGGAGCAATAGGTGCTGTTGACTCAGTGACCTCCAGGTGACCACCACAAAACTCTCCTTGAACACTAGAAAAAAGTCACTAGATTTGTTGCGAGTTGCTTTTATGAAAACATGTCACTGGAGGGGTCTGCAGCAGCAAAAAATCTTTGCACATGTTTTTCTTAGGCAGGCACATTGGAGAGTGGACAAGTCCAAATGAATTGAAAAAAGTTCCCCAAACACATGGCAACTTGCAGAAAGATTTATTACAACATTTCAGTACTAGACCTTGTCAAGTAAATGATTTGTGTCAATAGAAGGAGTGGCTATATGAAAAAAAATCACTTTTCTACATTCCATTAGCCTAGACAGAGGAAATAGGTGGAAAAATACATACATACATGTATGGAGCAGGTCATCCAGACGTACCATGTCCCATGCTGAAGTGTCTCTTGAAGGATCCAAACAGGTCATAGATCAGAACAGAACCGTCTTCTTGGACACACAAGAGCTCAATCACTCACGCTCCAACCCAAACCTGGACCACAGGGCCACTCTTTCCACTGGGACGGGTCAGACAGACAGATGGGTCAGTACATGATTTGGGAGACGTGCCAAGTACTACCACCTGTACCGATGTGTGGTTCTGTGTGTGTGTACAGGTACCTGTGTGTGTGTGTGTGTACACAGGTAACGGTGTAAGTTTGCAAGTGTGTGTTCCTACCGGGAACCCAGCGATGGAAACACCAGACGCAGAAAAAAATCTCCAGCTGAGGACGAGAACTTGGTGAACGACGTTGAGGTTCTCTGAGGAGAGCTGAGGACAGAGAACGTCAGTGTCCTCTGCGTGCGTGTGCGTGTGTGTGTGTGTGTGTGTATCTGTACCTATCGGTCCTCCGTAGGGAGCAGCAGCCACCAAACAGTCCCTGAGTCCTTCTCTAAGGTTCCACCGCATCTCATACAAGCTCAGTTTTACTACACACACACACACACACACACACACACACACACACATTAGCCATGGCTAACATTAGCCATGAGACCAAAGAAACAAAGAACCCACTGACCGATAAAAGGCTTCTCCAAGCGGGTTCCAGTTGGCTGTGACGAGCGCCATGTTGGTTCCTCCGGACAGATGTCCTCAGATGTCTACTACCGTCCCTCACAAGTCTTCCACCGTCCTCAGACGTCTTCCACTGTACTCAGACGTCTTCTACTATTCCACTAATCCAACTTCGTCCTGCGGCAAAGGTGGTGGTGCCCTGGAGTCTCCACCCAGGGAACAACTTGGCCCAGCAACAGGCCACAGACGTTTTGTCAACAATTCACACCAAAACAAGGAACCATCAAGGCTGGGGCCCACGTGGGATGGGATCCACCAAAGAAAGAAGGAAAAAAACAATCTGAAATCAAAAGGGTGAAGAAAACCTACTCCAGTGACACAGGGGACCAAGGAAGGAAGGAAGATACAAGTCAATGGAGACCCACACCAAACGAAAGAAAACTCTACAGGACAGGACACGATCAATAAACCTGATACCTGGACCCAAACTGAAGATAAACTAAAAGTCAAATGATTACCGAGTTTACAAAAATTCTGAGTTTACATCTGTGAAGTGACAAAATGGGAAAACTTAAACCAAGACTCCGTGCGGGTCCAGTACTTAGATTCCCATGGTCGAGCGCACTGCCGCTAGTGCTGGGCGGATCGATCTAAATATCGATTCCAAAGTGAGTAATGGTATCAGATCGATACTACTGTGATGGGATCGAGTTTTTCTTCTGTAGTCCAGCACTTTCCTACATTCTCCTCAGACCGCCGCTTCTCTGTGCAAACTGCGCACCCCCCCACCCCCACCTCTCTCTCCCCGCTGCTCAGTGCTCACTCACAGAAGTGCACACTTAGCCCCACCCCCTATCTGGCTGCTCAGTGTCTAGATGCTGCGAACAGTGCTGACCACTGATCAAGAGCCAAAGAGGTGTATTTAACTGTCACTGGCCATGTCACCTGATGACAACTGGGAAATGAGCTGACAACATTTTGCTCTGAAACTGAAAACGTATCACAGATGATTGGGGCATGATTGCATATGTGACATTTTTCAAGAGTGGTGTTGGAATGATTATTGGAATGATATTTGTTTTTATACAGTTAAATTTGTTTCTACTGTTGTGGTTATTTAATATAAAGCATTGTTATTGCGTAAAATCTTTGTGCTGTTTAACCATAATCATAATCAAATAACTCAAGACAAAAACAAATTATTAAATGATCATGACATTTCAAGTAAAAAAGTATCGAAATCGGTATCGGTATCGGCGATGTATTTACTTGGTATCGGATCGATACCAAAGTTTCCAGTATCGCCCAGCCCTAACTGCCGCCGAGTAGTTTCCGGTTAAAATGTCCTTGGAAGCCTACATTTCCCACAATCCGTGCGCATTGTTTAAATTTTCCATCGTGGCGTCGTAAGGTGCAGCTCTGCTCCACTGACATGACGCGTGACAGAAAAAACAGTGCGCAAGGATTGTGGGAAATGTAGGCTCTCAAGGACATCTGAAAGGAAACTACTACGCGGTGGAACGCACGACTATGAACACCATGATGACTGCGGACGTCCTACGAGGAGTCCGCTGGAGTCTGGGAGCACCTTGAGGTTCGGGGTTATCCCGGTTATCGCAACACCGTTTCAGTAGCTACACTCACCGAGAAGAGGGAGAAAGGGACGAACCGACAAGCACTCCGTCTGTTTCCGTCTCCTAAGTCAGCTGACTGCTCTTCTTCTACGCCCTCGTCTTCCGCTCGTGCTCGCCACCTGGCGGAGCCTCCCGAAATGTTCTACTTTAGTTCTTCTGGTTCATTCAACGCTCCACTTTAGTTAATGTTGCATGTTCTCGTATTTTTTTCTACAGTTCTGTTTCATTTATTTAATGAGAAGAAAACACACACACACACAGTTTTCTTCTGGATGACTGGATGAAAAAGTATGAGGGTGAGTGAGCTACATTCCTCTCTCCCTTTCCTCATGCACACACACAGTTGTCATGACAACATGTGCAGGCTGAAAGCTGCATTTTAACTCTTTCCTCTCTCTCTCTCTCTCTCACTCACTCACTCACTCACGCTTCCACACAGCAGCTCCACAGCTGTGTGTGTGCTCTGTGGCGCTGAACGAGTTAAACGGGTGTGGACACGGTCCTCTGGGAGCTGGAAAGTTTTCCTCTGAGCAGCGAATCAGAGCGCAGCACACACACACGCACAGTGTTTGTTTCAGAGTGTCTGTGCGTCAGACGAATGAGGACAACATCCACGGCATCATGGTGACCACAGACACACACCAGAACCAGGATCTGATGGTCCCATCCCAGGTACAGGACCTGCAGGACCAATTCCACAACCAGGACCAGGGCCAGACCTCTGCCCTGGACCAGCCCCTGGCCTCCACCCTGGACCAGGACCTGACCTCCACCCTGAGCGCCTTGGACCCAGAGAAGATAGGCCAGGGGCCTGTCAACGCCATCACCGTCCTCACGCTGCTGGACAAACTGGTCCACATGCTGGATGCCGTCCAGGAGAACCAGCACAAAATGGAGGTGAGAGGAAGGGCGTGGCCGTCCCAGAAGTGTCGGAGGCAGAACAGACCCACAAGAACCTGGTTCACAGAACCTGTCCTAACATACTCAACAAAAATTGTTTTAACAATTTCTTTTTCTTTTTTAACAACATTGTTTTAACAGCTTCTGTTGATCAACAGATTGTCTGAGCATTCATTCAGAGACACGTTCAGGGACACTGAGACACATTCAGAGACACATTCATACACGCTGATATGTTCGGAGACAC
Organism: Lampetra planeri; assembly: GCF_965212315.1. Taxonomy (NCBI): domain Eukaryota; kingdom Metazoa; phylum Chordata; class Hyperoartia; order Petromyzontiformes; family Petromyzontidae; genus Lampetra; species Lampetra planeri. The sequence continues at coordinate 27,152 of NW_027613835.1, forward strand.
TGTGAACGTTGACCTTTGCCCAAGTTCTGTTATTCCACAAACTGCTCCCTGTTTCATGTCCACGTCCACAGACTGGACATTAGGTACTTCCTGTCTTTGTCGTCGCACAAACAAACACCTTCCCACACAGGAAACTGAGGTGGAGGCCTGCCCCCAGTGATCACCAAGAAGATAATGTCACTTCCAGTTTCCACAGCAGCCCATTAGTCCACTGCCAGGACACTTCAGAGGGGGCAGAGCCTTTGCTCAGTAACCCAATCTGCCATGTTCTCAACAGGTGCATCAGGTGGAGATGGAGAACGTGGTCCGAGGGATTCAGGCGGATATGGTCCAAACTGTCCAAGAACCACAGTCACACGTCCAACACCGTCAGCAAGCTGCTGGACAAGAGCCGCAAGCTGTCTGTCACCATGAAGGAGGTACGCACCTATCCAACCACACACCTACGGTTACCTGTCAGTCACAGACACCTGTCAATCACAGTCTCACGTGTCAATCATGTTGCAGGTGAGAGAGAAGATGGAGCGACAGGGCGTCCAAGTGAAGAAGCTGGAGGCAAACCACGCCCACCTGATCAACAGGAACAACTTCAGAGTGCTGATCTTCCAGGTACAGTGCAATGGACTCTACTGGACTGGACTCTGGCAGACTCCACAGGACTCTACTGGACTGCACTGGGACTCTGCTTTACTAGACTCAACTCGACCAGACTCTACTGAACTCTACTGTGTAAGAACACGTTGCTGTGTGTATCACCTTCTTTGCCTCTCTCACTGATATGGAACATTCCTGACAGGCTTGTGTGTGTGTGTGTTCGTTCTCACATGACATCATTGAGCTGTGGTTCCACCAGAGCCTCTTGACCCTGTGTTCCTCCAGGAGGAGAACGAGATCCCCTCCACCGTCTTCTTGAAGGATCCTCCTCCGTTCCCACGGGACGACATCTTGGAAGAAGGTGACGAGCTCCAGGAAGGAGAACTCCAGAATGTCCACCTGTCCTCTGACGAGGAGGTGGGGCTGGATGGCGACATTGACGAGGATGAGGAGGTGTGGCCTCAACACCTAGAGAACATGGATCATTCCAGAAGGGAGAAACTCAAACGCTCTAGTCTGAAGAAGGTGAGCAGACAGAGAGGTGCCGGTTAGTCAGACAGACGGGTGACATTCATTCAGATAGACAGACAGATAACAGTCTGTCTGCCTGCAGGTGCCTGCAGGTGGACAGCCTGAAGAAGGCGTTCTCCCAGACAGAACATTGAGAAGAAGATGACAAAGATAGGAACAAAGATTGTTTCTGTGGAAACAGAGAGAGAAGATCAAACAGAAAACATTCGGTCTAAAAGTTTCACCTCTGACCTTCCAGCATGAAGAAGGTACGTACGCCTGTGACCTGTGACCTGTGACCTATGACCTCTGTGACCTTTGTCCTGTGCGTGTTTCAGACCCGCAGCACCTCCGACTCGCAGTTTCAAGAGGTCGAGGAGGTCGACATTCCTCCTTCTAAACCGGTTGGCGTGGAACCGGACCTTGCACAGGAGGAGGTGGAGCCTCTGAGCACTGAGGTGGAGGGGGCGGGGCCTCCAAGCCCCGAGGTGGAGGGGCTGGAGCCTTCAAGTGCAGAGGTGAACAAGTCAATGCTGTCTGAAGGAGTCGGAGACACATATGCTCTGTCCACCACTCTGCCTCAGGAGGAGGAGGGTGTGTGGAGAAGGTGTGATCTCTGCCTCGGGAGAACGTGATCAATAATCAATACTCAGTCACGTTCATCAGTAGATCTGCTGCATTAACACAACTAACCTGCTCATGAGGTCATCAGTCTGTTAGAACGTCCCCTTAGAACCTGCATAAAGAACCAGATGAGTTCTCTGACTGAGAACTATCAACCAAACAGGATGGTAAATGTCGATGCTAACACACAATGTTCTCGAGGTTACTTCAAGTGTGTGTTGATATAAAACTTGGTGTAAAGTACATTTTCCCTTTCACTCTCTTATTGTGAAAGAACTCCCTGCTGCCAAAGACCTGTGACTGACATGTGACCTGTCATGAAATAAAATCCAATAGAAACGTACATTTGAATCTTTGTGAAAAAAAAACTGCTTCAATAATATTCATGAATTCCAGAAGAGAGAGATTGTAGCCACCCATCCACACACACATACAGAGACGGCCCTGGGCATAGGCAGTATTGGCAAATGCTAGAGTCATATTCATCCACAGGGGGCGCCAATAAGGGTTAGGGTTAGAAAAAAAAAACCTAAATCACCAGGTCTGGACGGCCAACCTGTTGAATACCACAAGAAGTATATTGATATATTGGCCCCCGTATTACATAAGGTGTATATGGAGGCATTTGAGTTGGATTCACTCCCCGATACATTTAATGAGGCATTAATTTCATTGATACCCAAAAAGGACAGAGACGGGTCGGACCCAGCCAATTACAGACCAGTGAGTCTACTGGGGGTGGACTGTAAGATCTTGACAAAGACCCTGGCATCAAGACTAGAAGAAATATTGGCTGAATAGCAATAACCCAACCTCAGTGGTGGCTCTGTCACTAGATGCGGAAGAAGGCATTTGATAGAGGTAGGAGTGGGGATTTCTGACATCTGTCATGTCAAAATTTGGTCGATGTCAAATACTTCTGTCGATGTATAAAAATACTATATTCCAAACCGAGAGCAGCATTTTTTACAAATGGCATTCTATCAGACTTTTTTAGTCTCTCACGAGGAAACCACCAGGGATGCGCACTCTCTCCATTACTCTTCACAGTTTTCCTGAGTGACTGAGTGAGTTGGAGTGGGAAGGGTATAATTGGAAACTCAGGAAAATACATCAGGGAGGCTAGAGGGAAATTTTACTCAATATAAGCTAATACACAGGTTCTACTTCACACCCTCTAGACTCCATAGGATGGGTTTATTACCTGATAATCTGTGTTGGAAATGTGGTACACAGGCAGGGACTTTCCTACATGTTCTATGGGAATGTAGTCTGATACAGCCATTTTGGGTAAAAGTATTAGAACATCTAGGGAAGGCTCTCTTCCTCAGGTCCTCAGAACTGAAGAAGCTTCTCGGATGAGTGGCGAAACGTCTTCAAGAAAAACAGAAGTCCAGTTGCCTACGATTTAACCCAGCAAGATCCCAGTCACTCCAAGATTATGCTTACTGGGTGACCAATCACAAATAATGGGAGTGTCAAAACAATATTTTGCAGTCATAAAGGTCGGGACGTTTACGGCAGCCCGGATTATCCTCAGGTTATGGAAGAGTACATCCCCACCGGACTATAAAAAGTGGATTGAAAAAATGGCAGAAATTGCATCATATGAACAAATCTTAGCGAGAGTCAGTGACAGCGAAGATAAGAAAGGGCTATGGGAACATTTTTTTACCACAAGCTTATATAACTGGGTAAGAATTGAGACGATTGTATAGCTGTGACTGAATAATATAATGTGTGTGAATTACTCTGTACTGGCATTTATAGGTAGGTACCATATACCAGGGAACCACTGTAACCCCACCCAACAGAACTGTCTCTAAGTGTGAAATAATAAAAAATATATGATAAAAAAAAAAAACTGAAAAAAAAAAAAACTAAAAAAAAACGAATCGCAAAGTCTGAAAGAAACATCCAGTGTCCAGGGAAGGAGAAGGGAAAGAAAAAAAATAGCGGAACAGTCGCGTCAATGTGATGAAGTTCATATTTTATTGAATCACAGTAACTATTATTGTTGAAGCGCTCCCACCATGCGCAACAGCACATCGTACGGGCTGTGAACGCTGCGTCACCTTCCAGAAGCTGTAAATAGGGCACCAGCTTCTGGAGGGGGCACCAGTGATTACAAATACAATTACAAATAATCACGCTGAAAATATTTCAAGATATGAATTTCATAGCAAATGGAAGTTACAAATACGCACCGAGAATCAATTTTCAAAATCACATGGAATGAGGATGAGGAATGATGCACTATATGATAGTAGCAGAAACAAATAAAAAAATACTCTCACCAATGTTTACTCACAGTTTAGTCCATTTCCATTTGTGACTAAATACGCGATGACAGCATTCAGTGGAGCGTAACTGGTTCTGGTGGTGGAAGCTATGATTTTCTCCTTGTTCAACAGTTTGATGATGTCACTGTGTTGTTATTGAAACAAGAGTTAATGTTAAAAGTTTTGTTTTAAATTATTGTTTATATTATTTTGGGGGTCATCACAAAGCAGTTGTGTTCAGGGCCCAACTGTGATATTTTGTGATATTTGATCATCCTGTACATGAAGTACTACAGGAAGTACTCAAGGTACATGAAGTACAATGGGAAATACTACAGCTACATGACATACTACAAGTACATGAAGTACTGTAGGTACCTGTAGTACTTCAGGAAGTAATGCAGGTACAGGAAGCTCTTCAGGCACATAGAACTCCAATTGGCTCCAGAAATGTTTTGTCTCCTGCTGCACATGTGACAGGAAGGCACCACCTTTGATTCCACATTCAAACCAACTTTATTAACGATAACATTTTTTTTTTTAAATAATCAACGACTTTTCAGGATGCGTCTCCATGGAGACTGGTTCACTTGAATCAGTGAGGTTTCAGGTGAATCAATGCAGTTCCACCACTCCTCAGCCCTGTGCGCTTCATTGCAGTTCAGTTTACCTTGTTGGATTTGATGTGTCTGATCTCCTGTTGGTTCCATTCACATTCTCCCCCATCTTCTTGTCTCCATTGCATGTCTTCTTGTCTGTTTGTGGTTGTGGTTACAGTGCCGCCTACAGGCTTGGAGGACGGACAACAGCCGATTCACTGGGTTTATGGGGACGCGCATATTTCTGGAGACAATTCCGTGTGGACGGAAAATGGAGCTCAGCTCCTCCTTATCAGTGAGCACACAGAGGTGAGGACCTGCTGCAGACCCAGGCCGTTCAGCGCGCTGCACGCCTGAACCTCCCACACCAGCTCAGAGTACCTGGACAGCTGCAGCTGCTGGGACACCTGAAGGACATCAGAGACATCAGGAGTAACACTGTAGATATCTGAGAGCAACACTTGGACTATTTGGTTGGAGGACTGTCCCACCTCTCGTAGGGACATGCAGTTTGGCTGGTCCTTCTTATTGGCCAGGACCATCAGAGGAACTCCTTGTAGCCGTTGGTCCTTCAAGAGGTTCTTCAAGACGTCCCTGGCCTCGGAGACACGTTCCCGGTCGCTGCTGTCCACCAAGAACACCAGTGCGCTGCAGTCATCCAGGTAGAACCTGAGGACACACGGGCTGCTGAGGACGGAGCAGAGACGCCCCCCGAGGACACGTCCTCACCTCCAGTTCCGTCTCATGCTCCTCTGTCCCTCCCACATCCCAAATCGTCAGAGATGTCTTCTTGTCCACATTCACAGTTCCCACGTTGAAGCCGATGGTGGGGGACGTGTCCATCACCTGCAGGGACATGTGCTCAGTGGACATGTCCACAACACACAGCAACAGTAACAGCAGCAGCAGCTACCTGTCCCGTCAGCAGTCTTGCCAGCAGAGTCGACTTCCCTGCTGAGTCCAACCCGACCAGGATCACCTGACACAAAAGCAGCGGTTAGCACAATGCTAGCACACACCCTAACAGTGTGTTACCTGTGGACAGGTGGAGGTGTGGATCTGACCCATCCTCTGCTAATGTCCAGTGGTCCTTCTCCTTCTCCTTCGTTGTTTGGTTCTGTTCAGACCATAGGAACAATCGGAAGCTGAAAATCTCCTCAGGAGTGTGTCCAGGTGCACTGACTTGTCCACCGATAGGAGAACATCTGTCATGTGACCGTGGATCAGGTGGGACTGCATTCTTTTCTTAAAGGAACATACCTGAGTTTTTCTGCTGCCACACACTGCTGTCGTCAATCGGCAACTGCATACCTGAAGAGTACACGCTGCACCTGAC